>NC_060138.1:438159396-438394396 GCF_021461385.2 Schistocerca piceifrons
CTTGTCTATCTGCTCTATCAGTCCTACCTCATGGGGATCCCAGATAGATGAACAGTACTCAAAAGTCGGGCGAACAAGCGCCTCATAAGCCAATTTTTTCGGGGATGAGTTACATTTCCTTAAGATTCTTACGATGAATCTGGGTCTGGTATCTACTTTTTCCACTATCTGTTTTATGTAGTCATTCCACTTAAGGTCGTTCTGGACAGTTACGCCTAGATATTTTACGGCAGACCTTGTCTCCAGCTGTTTATCATCAGTAGTGTAGCTGTACAGTAATGGAGTCCTTTTTCTATGTATTTATTCACTTTGAAGGTCAACTGCCAGAGCCTGCTCCATTCATCAATTCTCTGCAGGTCGTTCTGCTAACTCTTACTATCTTCTGGGTTTGCTACTTTGAATTAGACAACTGAATCATCTGTGAATAGCTTTAAAGAGCATTCAGCATTCGACATTTTCTACTAGATCATTTATATATACTGTAAACAGGAACGGTCCTATCGCAGTTCCCTGTGGTACTCCGGACATTACCTTTACATCTGCCGATTTTATTCCGTTATGAGCGACGTGTTGAGTTCTATCTTCAAGAAAGTCTTGAATCCAATCGCAAGTCTGCTACGATACTCCGTAAGCTTGTATTTTTTTCATTAAACGGCAATGCTGGACGGTGTCAAATGCCTTACTGATATCAAGAAACACTTCATCTACCTGAGCGCCGTTGTCCACTGCGCTGTGGATCTCATAGGGGAACAGAGCGAGCTGAGTTTCGCAGAATCACTTTTTCTAAATCCATGTTTATTTTTATAGAGGAGATGTTCACTTTCTAAAACCATCATAATTTTTAGCGTAAAACGTGTTCCATAATTCTACAACAGATTGACGTCGACGATATAGGTCTATAATTGTGTGGATCTGTCTTAGGGCCTTTATTAAAAACGGGAATGACCTGCGCCTTTTTCTAGTCGTTAGGTATCTTTCGTTGCTCAAGCGATCTACGATAAATTGCTGCTACGAGGGGAGCAAGTTCTTTCGCATAATCTTTATAGGTATCTCATCTCGTCCTGAAGCCCTTCCACTATTAAGGGATTGTAGCTGCTTTACAATTCCGCGATTAGTTACCTCAGTATCTGCTATTTCGATGTTCGTACGACGATTGAAAGGAGGGACAGTGCTACGATCTTCCGCGATGAAACAACTTCGGAAGACCGAATACAGTATTTAGGCCTTTTCTCTGTTTTCTTCCGTTTCGGTGCCCGTGTGGTTGCTGAGAGAATGAATAGGTGATTTGACCGACTTACTGAATTTACATGCGACCAAAATCTTTAAGTGTTTTTACTCATGTCGGTTGACAACGTCTTACTTTTAAAATCACTGAAAGCTTCTCTCATTGCTCTCCTTACGCTCATTTTCGCTTTTGCTTGTCAGCTAGGTTTTTACTTCCCTTCAATCTGAGATGAAGTGCTCTTTATTTACATAGCACTTTTCTGACACGTCTATTAAACTATGGTGGATCTTTCCCATCCCCTAAAACCTTAGTCGGAACATACTTCTCCAGGGCATATTGAACAATGCCTTCGAATTTTTTCCATTTGTTCTTCACATATTAGTCTTCATCACGGAATATTCGATGCTGACTGCTGAGATATTCTGAAATTTGTATCCTGTCACCCCTGCTGAGCAAATATATCTTCCTACCTTTCTTTATATTCCTTGTAGGACACCCGCCGTCATAGATGTTGTTACAGCCTTATGATCACTGATACCTTCCTCTACGTGATCTGATTCGATAAATTTCTTTGTTGCCAGTAGGTCTAAGAGGTTATTCTCAAGAACTGGTTCTCCATCTGCCCAGGTAATTTTCGCACAAGACATCCAGAACAATGCCACACGAATCCCTGTCTCTGGCACCAGTTTTGATGGCGTAACACTCCCAATCTGTACCTGGCAAGGTGAAGTCACCCACTATTACAGCGACACGATCAACAAAAAGCGCTCTACAACTATAGATACTAACCAAGGAGGTCTATAAAAGCATCCGATCACCATTTTGGACCGTTTTTTGATAATTTCACCAAGATTAATTCGCAATTGGAATCCGTGATAACCTCGCTAGATTTCATAGACATTTTTACTGCAATAAACACGGCGCCAACGTTGGTGACTAACATATCCTTACGATAAAGATTCCAATCTGAACTTAGGATTTCGTTGTCATTGACGTCTAGTTTCAACTAGCTTCCTGTTCCCACTGCTATCTTACAGAGGTGTGATCCAATGAAGATATAGATGTCAGTGAAGATCGACATCTAGCGCATGAAGAATTGCACTTCAGGGACGAATTCAGCTCATAAGCTGAATTAATTAAATTTTGAACTGTAAACAACGTTTTTCCCGTAGGCCGTAACTCCACCTGTCCTCGAAGGATTATTAAGTTGGCTAATGTGGTATGTGTTACACACACCAGGCCGATGTTTACCGTAGTGTGTGGACATGATGTGTGGAGGTGTTTATCACATTAAGAGTGTCGAATAACGAAAAAGTCATTCCATTTGGATTTACAGCTGGCACAGTAATTATGGTGAGACCCTAACGGGCATAAATATAGCCCGTAAATCGTTGTTGTATGAAAGCGAAGAGCTTTGGGGTAATTTTTTCCATGCCCCAAACACATGCAGTCCATGAATATTGCTCTATTCCCACCTCATCCTAGACGTGCATTGAGGGAGACAAATAAGGAATCCGTACAATCACTGAGACGTTTGTGGTTCGGACAGTGATCTGTTGTCAGAGGCGACATCTTTATTAAAGGCATTCTACACGAGCATCGAAGTAATTTTTTAATTAAAACTTTTCGCAAAGGTATCCGCGAAATAAGTGATATTGATTGGCAAGACAGCTGGAATCGACGTTCTGGGATCCATATTTTATCCGGCAGAATGATAGGCCTATGCTACTCTTGGCCGTACTTTATGCGACACGTAACGGGGTCAACGACTACTGTTGCACATAAAAGGAGTTATTAGCTAACTTCTAGTGTATCGGAATGGAAGAGGAAACCAATTCCAAATGTATAAAGGTCGTCAAATTTAAGAGATACGCTTTTGTGGATACGCGTAAACAGTGAAATGGTTGATACAACGGCAGAGTCTTGCATTGTATTCAAACTGGTGGTGGGGTGCGGGGGGAGGGGGGAGGGGGGAAGGAAATGGATTACTGATGTCAGTTGCATCGGGACTTTCCGCGGAATCAGCGGCGACGAATGAAAATGTGTGCCGGACCGGGATTTCCTGCTTGTTAGGCTCTTGCTTTAACCTCTGCACCACTTGAGACTCACTGCTCGTCGCAATTGCGCCGACTATCTCGGCACGCCTCACGGCCGACCCATATTCGCACCGAGCGCCACCTGTTCGCAGTCCCTGTCCAGTTCCTGCATGCTCGTTACTCTGATATTCCCGCAGGAGGTCAGAGGTGCCTGTGCATCGGCACTGAAGAAGGTGGATCCATTGCCCACGTAGACAGATCAATTACATGAATGCGTGGTGGCTGCTATTCCGAATATACCCGAAAGGACAGACACCAAGCATACATATAAGACTCTTGCATGACAGGTGCCCACAGCGGTGTTTACAGCGCAGTAGTCGATTCCTGCCGCGTAGCATTTCAGTTTTGACACAGCTCTCGGAAATTTCTGCGCAAAGTTTAGACGGTAAGATTGAAAGGCGTTATATCACAGAAATTTTCTTTCTTTGGATTTTAGAATAGCGATAAAAAGTATATCGTCCAATTAAAAACAATTATACGTGCTTCAGTATCTCGGCTTATACAAAATTACGTGACCTCTGTGAACTATTATATTCTGGACGAGACGTATTGATACCTTGAACTGACATTTTCTCGTCTTGCGCGATTTACCCTTAGCGAGGATGAATGCCTCATATATGGGGTTGCAGACAGTTGAAGTGATAAGGAAAGGAACGAGAAATATTAAAAAACTAGAAACCCGCCTCGATTGCGAAAAAGGCACCTAGTGTTTACCTATGTTTCGGCGTAGATAACTACACCTTCTTCAGAACAATAAAACCCACAAGAGCCTAAGAAGACCTTTGTCAATGATTAAAAGAACACCATAGCTATACATTTATAAACGAAAAAATGGAAAACACAAACAGTACATATGCACAAAGGCTAAACCGTTTCTTAACTTAATGGTGTAATTTTAATTCTGTTTAAAAAAATAGTGTTTTAAGAATAAAATTTCCATTTGTTGAAAGAAATTTCATTTGTTTTCATCAGTTATCCACTGGCAACTACTTCCACGCACACATAGTGAGATTAAATGTGTTAATGTCCTTGATGAATCGCTAGTAAATAAAGTTAATTCTCAAGAAGACGTTTTGAAAGTAAATTCACGGTTCACAGACATTTTATCTTATTGCGAAAATGATGAAAAATGTTTGTTACTGCATTTCGAACTCCTCTCTTGGCTACTGACAGCTATATCAATAGCTTATAAAGGTTATTTATCCTTCTAGTGTTGTAGGTATGTACACCTATTTTCTACTCATACTGCGATTGATTATTTATGACGAATTTTACTAGCGAAAAAACGTATTGTCACGGCTCAATTAAAATGCCTAGGTCCTCTAAATAGTGATGTCCGTAGGCGCACACCACATATTATTCTTGCTGCTCGCTTTTGTGTAATCAATATTGTATGTCTAAACGATGAATTATCCCAGAAAATGATCCCGTACGGCAACATTGAGTGTAAATGTGAAAAATGTGCCAGAAGAGTGATACGTTTGTATCCAAGATTAGCATTTACGCGAAGACCGGAAGTTTCTCATCTTAACTGTCTGAGAAGCTCAATAATATGCTTCTTCCAGTTCAAGTTTTCATCAGCATGCACACCCAAATATTTGAGCGTTCTACCCTACTAATTGACTACTGCTCGTGTGCTATATCAGTTGTTGGTATCGTGGTTAGCACACGCATTATGGAGGACGACGGTTCAATCCCGCGTGATTTCCCTAAATCGCTCCAGGCAAATGCCAGGATGGTTCCTCTGAAAGGGCACGGCCGACTTCCTTCCCCATCCTTCCCTAATCCGATGAGACAGATGACCTCGCTTTCTGGACTCCTCCCCCAAACACAGCCAACAGTTGTTGGTATTACTCTATTTGTTGTACAGAACTGAATGTAGTATACTTTTTCCCAATTTAGAATCTGTTCTAAGAGAACCACTTAAAAGTTTTTTGCAAACTGTCATTTACTAGCTTCGCTGTTGCTTTCTCTCTAACGGGATATATTATAACACAAAAAGTGCCAATTTTTCATGTTGAACGTTATGTGGAAGGTCGTTCGCATATATGAGGAATAGGAGTGGATCCAGACTTCAACCTTGTGGAATTCCCTTTGTGTATAACTAATTTATGAATATCCTGTATATAACGTCCTCCCCGCGAGGATTAGATCGCGCTGTTCCAGGCCGGTCAGCTGTAGATCCCGGATCTGATGCCACATAGAGTTTGGCACTTGAATTGCGCTAGCAATTTTTGGAGGCACAACTCGTAACTTATTATAGAGTATCACAAATTCTGTAAAATAATATATTTTACCTTTTTTGTTATCTGAAACTACTGCTGACATAATGGACTGCCTCCACCTTCCACCTCAGTTCTAATTAGAGCTACGCGACTGCATTATTTGCCGTGTAGCGAATTTCGCAGCGCAGCTTCGGGTGAACACACGCGGAGCCACCTGGCGGGCGAGTGGCCAACTGCGCGGATCGATGGTGGCGCGCGGCCTTTGGCGCGCAGTCCGAGCTGACGGTCCGACAGTTGGCTGCGAGACAGCGGCGCGCGTCGTCGTTGCTGGGTGTGAGTTTGTGAGCGAGGCGCGCCGGTGGCCGAGTGTCGCGTGTGACAAGTGGCGAGGAGACGGCGCCGGCGGTCCAGCCCCCCCGTCCTGCCCAGAGCTACTGGTGGCCGGCGCGAGCGCGAGTGCCTACAGCGAAACCACCGCGACCATGAGGCGCCGCGCGGGCCAAGCCCTGCCTCACTGGCCCTCCGTGCGCTATGAGTTTTTTGGTGAGTAGCGCGCCCACTACCTGGGGCCGGCGGACTCCACACTCGGCAAGACACTAATGTTTACTAGGTCACGCGGTGAACCAGGAGCAGCCAGTGGCAACTGAAATGTCAGGTCGGTTAGGAAACCAGTGTAGGCTTTTCCATTTCGTCAGAACTGTATCATTAGGTTATAGAAGTCAAAAATTCTATCTCAGTGTGCCGTCATAACCAGGTACGATGGGGTGTTATGGCATTGTTATTGCATCTGACAGGAACTCCGTTTTAGGCCAATTGATATTCATATCGCACGTGAGTCTGAAATTTTATTATTGCAAAATACAGTTGTGTAGTTCAGGCACCATATTAGCGTCCTAGGTTGTCTTATCCATTGCTAGATCTTTGTCTGCTCCGTGATTTATGTTGGTTACTAATATTATTGAACGTGAACTCAATGAGCTATAAATAATTTTGAAAAACGACGTTACTGTTTTTGTAAACAAATTACAGCTATATAATCTTCCTGAATTAATCAACAAACTAAAAGTATTTGCTGACAAACGGAGCGCATCAAGAGCGGCGCATCGAAAAGTATATTCGCACATTGTATGCTCTTAATGCACGAATCACGTGGCTGAATTGGTCGCTGGAACCCTGCAGAATTAGGCTTCCATAATGTCGTAAATAGTGCTGAGGGTGTCGGATGTTCCAGAAGATGCTGTAGGTGAAATTACACAACATAGTATTTCACGCCAAGAAAAGTCCGCGAGATAATCCTAAGTCTCTCCCTGTACGGGAATCACAGGAATTGTGCTTGTGAAGGACGTAGACACACGGCGACATGTGGCTGTTTGGGTCGCCCCTGGAGTTGTGCTCGGATGACCGAGGCGGTTAAGGCGACCGCTCGCGAAAAGCGGGAAATCCGAGTTCGAGTCCCGGTCTGGCACAAATTTTCATTGTCACCAATACATCGTGCTGCTAGAATTTATTACTTGTATGCAATATATGTTCCCCCTGCATTCATCCACCAACGGTCAAGATCATCCCTTAAAAATGGCGACAGGAATTGTCTCAAAACACAGCGTACTACTACCGTTGCAATCTGAAACAGCAGCCATGAGCCGATCAACAATTTATAGTTTCGCAATAATTAGTAACAGCGCATATCCACCGTGAAGAAATGTATCAATGTGGCAAAAGTGGTCTGTACGTTGTTTCCAGTGTAATCAATGTCGTTTTGTAACTATTAATGATTAGAAAATCTCTATTGAGTGTATTGCGTCATGGTTTGCGGGTGTGGCTAGCTACAGCTAACCAACGTTACGAACACTCCCATTATAGGATCGTATGTACACTGAGATAAGTTCAACAGAGCACATTCGAATAACAACTTTCTCGGCAGCTCTGTCTATTTAGTTCTCCTCTACACAGTCATCCGGTGAGTATAAAAGTTTATTGCGACTTTGGCAGGTAGAATTAATGATGTGTTTTTATGTGTTGTCATAAAATGTGGGAGAAGTAAGTGCAACATACGGTACAGCTATTCTCTGCAAGTGATATATATGGTAGGGAAACGTTTGGGATCCTCACTTGTGATACCTCACCACGAATAACATTCACATGTCCGGTAGAGCCAACAGAAAATGAAGGTAATTAAATACACACAATTTCGCCTGCCTTACACAAGTAACAATAAAACAGATGTGGATTTTTTCGAACCTAGAGCTTTCGAACATAGAATACAATGTAAAAATGCAAAAAAAAAATCTTGTAATAAACATATACCAAATGATGATATCATTATTACTGCTTTCTCTGACTTTTGTTCAACTTGCCTCTAATATGAACATAGTTGCATTGACACTGAAGCTAGTGTAGTTGTCATATTTTAATTTTTATGCATGTATGTATGTGGTACAGACAATTAAAAAGAATTTGGGAAACGTCTTTCTACATTTTAACAAATTACGGAAGTTCGCTTTCTCTTCACCTGAAAACGTCATGCTTTTCAGGTGGTATATTATGACAAAAATATTTATTTACGTAGTTGCCTATTTTATTCGTAAGAGTTGACATTTTTGTTTATACAATTAGAAATAGTTCTGTCATTATAGATCAGCACTCTTTTGTGAACTACCCTGAGTACAGGGGGTGAGCTACTTTGCACCTGTATGGCTATCAAATTCTTGTATTGCGTTGTTCTAATTTCACAACGTGATGGTAAGAATGTTGATGATAATTTCGCTCTCTATTTATTTTCAGACTGATGTAGTCGACAATACCTGAACAGCTGAGTCAAACTCGGTTTTGTAAGGCACGTAAAAACCTATCATTTGTAAAAATTTCAGTTATTCTAATCCATATACATTCGTTCTATTAGTTTATGAAAAAATATGCTTCGTTGCGTAAGAAACCTATAGTATCATGTTCTTCATATGTAGTTACTGACGTCTAACTAAAGTAATAATCGAAAATACCATAATATTACAATTAATAAATTATGGTTTTCATGTTCACTTTGAGCCGAAAATAATAAAAAAATATATACATTTTCGCATCATCTTAAGATGATAATACATCACCGAGGTGACATGCTTCGTAGACAATATTTGCACCAAGTATTCGACGCCACTTCGGAATTTATCTCCGCAGAACATAAAGGTACAAAGGGATGCGAAAAATTCTTAAGTCTCGCGACGTACTCAACTTTGGGTGTCTGTACGAACACGCTCTACACAAGTATTTCATGATCAGAGCACAATCTACATCACCTGTTTCTAAATTAAACTTTGCTCTGTTCATGAAGCCATAAAACAAGAGCTCAGTTTTCTGCTGTTCAACACAATGCTACATTCCGACCGCTCACAACACTTAATTGAGATAAAACTATCAATTGTACGACCTCGCTGAAACAGAATTATGGGTATATATTTCTATCGTAAAAAAACATTCAAAATCCACGTTCGCACAAAATAGTTTTACTTTTTTTTTATTCAAGACAGTCGGTTTCAACAGTCTTAGCTGTCATCTTTAGGTCTTACACATTTTTTGTAGTAAAATATGTTGATTTTACTCTGAGCCTCATGCACAAGATGTCAATTAGATAAAACTCAGCACATTATAAATGTTTGTCACGGCCAAAATATTTAAAAATACACTGAATCTTTTCCAAAACGCGATCTGCATATACATGTTGCTCACATATGTTTGTAAAAGTTGTACCTTACACGCCATTTAAAGTGGATTCGCGCTGTTTCGTATGTGTCCAGCGTATGTAAACAGATGTGCTATTGTGTGCCGTATTTATATTATGTTAGAAGCATCTGTGAACAATATGTATATGGACATGACCTTTCGGACAAGGTTCCGTGTATTTTTAAATATTGTAGCGATGACAACCGTTTTTTCTACTTGACATCGTGTATATGAGTGTCAGCGTAAAATGAACATGTTTTACCACAGAAAATTGTATAAGTCCTTAAGATGACACGTAAGTCTCAAGAAACCTGTTGTCTTGAATTAAAAAATATATATTTTGTGCGATCTTGGCTTTCGAATGGTTTTCAACAACTAAAACAGGTCGCCCTTCAACACTCTCATAATGAGAAAATTCAAACTTACATAATTATATGGTTTGTACTACGACTATATTTCTATTTTCTTTGTTTTGAGCGAAAGAAGAGCGTATGCTGCTAAGATTTTACATTACCTCATGGAGCGCGAAAGGTAGTGTTAACGGGCCCCTCACTGTATACGCATGTATTTCACTTGTTGCCTTTACACGAGATGTATATTGGTGGAAGTAAAATATATGTCTACCTGTACTCCAATGTGGACTGCTGGAATCTTCATGGTAAAGCCCCGATTATAATGCGACGAATGAGGCAGATGCAGCGCACGGCTATAGCGGCGTGTCTGCTATTCGTATAAGAGGAGCGGACGCAAGCCTTTGTACTGCCGCGCCGGTAGCAGCGCGACTTCGGAGGCGTACCGCTGTACTACTCAATCGAGCTGTTCAGTCGTAACAGTTCTCTGGGTCCGAAGTATTGTCAACTGGGGTAAGTCCTCCCATTCACGAAGGGTATTTCTGACTCATACACGTCCAGTTCGAGCAATATGGGGTGAAAGTTCGCAGACCTCTTGTCAACCTCTGTTCAAGCGTCTGAGAATTCTGACACTGGCGTCTTAATATTTATTTTCTTGTCGTTATTTGTTAACGGTATCAGCTTAATCAAAAGAATTAACTGCTTTAACCCAGTTAATAATAGGCAGAATTCCAATCTGCAGTTAGAGTGCACCTGCATGACGCTTGTGCAGAACGGCGCTTCGTACTCTGCTGCATCGATTTCCAGTAAACTACCAAAAAAATTAACTTAGCAGGAATATACGCACATTCAAGAGTAAACTGAAGAATTTCCTCGTGGATCACTCGTTCTTCTCTACTGGGGAATGCCTGGGAAAAAACATAAGCTAATTCCTGTAGTATCTTGTTGATTATGGTAATGTATACCCACAGCTTACCCTCTGCATAGGATTCATCTAGATTTTATTTTATCAATGTTAATTTCATGCACTGACTCGTTCCATACGTCCTTAAACTTGGTACTACGGAACTATGCCTGTAAAATAATAAAATTTGCACATCTTTCACTCCGGCAGTTTCTCAAATACAAATGAATGAAATCAAAACTCGGTGCGAGAACAGTTAAGCTCTGTGACCCATAAAGTCCGTCAATATATACAATTTAGTACCAGCGCCAAAGTATTCGGTGATATGCCCTCTTACAGATAAGCCCTCAATGCTTTCAAACCACTTTTAGCCTCTCAAGACGTTTAATTTTCTCTTGGCAGTTTCTCTGTGTTCGAAGAGGCTAAGAGGAAAGAGTGCATGGGAGTAACCGTGTCCGGTGCGACGTAAAGAAAAATGACCTCATAGGACAAATCGAAGTAAAAGTAGGTACCAAGACGAGATTTACTGGCAAAATCTTAAAAAAAATAATTCATGCATGAATGAAGTGGTTTTCAAAACGCTCTTTCGAATAATTCTTGTGTTTTGCTTATCAGTCTGGGACTATTATGAACTTGTATTGATAGAAGAGATGGAGAAGACATCATGTAGAGTTATGCGTTTCGTTATGGGATCTTTCAACGTCGGCGAGAGCGTTTCGGAGATGCTGAATAAACTCCATCGGCGGACGGTACAGGAGAGGTTTTGTGTATCAAGAAGAGATTCCTTGAAATTCCAAGATCGGGCCTTCCAGCAAGTGTCGGACAACGTATTACTTCCTCTCGCGTAAGTCTCATGAGAGAAAATCACATGAATTTGAGTTCTTAATGATAATACTAATGTCATCTTTCTTCCTGGCACCTTACGCGAATGGGACAGAGACAATGAGAAACGATATTGGCTCCAGGAATACCCTTCATCACCCACCATAAGGTCCCCTGCGTAGAGCTACAGACATACAAAAGCACCTCGCAGCATTTTATGTAGGCAGCTGGAGTAAGTAACAACTCCTAAGCAATTTGTTAATACTTGATCAGCTACAATGATGCGTAACATATTTGTAAAAGATGAGAGTGGAGAGGACAGATTTTTCCAGTAACAATTCTTATTCCTTACAGGCTGTAGTTGAAAAAGAAAATTTTTATTATTCGCCTATCGCCGAGTAACACTTAATTATCTGAGTTGAGACTTTGAGAGCTTCGTCTCCTGCAACTACATTTGCTGCCAAGAACCCTGTGACGCCCAAGCATTGCAAGGACTATCCTTTACTGTTCCACTAGGACTATATTTCACTTTACTTGAAGCATACGAATATTGAGAAGCACCCTTCACCACCCCTGATGCAGTTTATGAATAACATTTTTCGTCACCACAGTTTTTAATGCACATCACTGTCAACGTTTATACCGTATCAGCCACTATGCATTATCACAAATTTATAGTAAGCATCTACAAAAATACATAAGACCGCAAAGAAAAATTTTAACAGCTGCGAAATTAAGAGCCCATTCTTTTAGGGCAAAATACCCTACATGTTTCGTCATCCTCTTCTGAAATACAGTTCTGAAGACTGCATTCCTTTTTTTTGGATGTTGCTTTCGAATCATTACTATATTTACTGGATATCTTGCAACCCAGGTTTTATACATTTGTCAGATTATATCCTATTGAGCTTGCTGGTACGACAAAGTAAAATGAAGATTTAGAGATTTGTACGGTTGCAAAGAACTACGTAATATGAAAACAGCCGTTAAAAAAAGCCCTAGAATCTGTGTCTCAATAAATGTACATTTGCGTTTATTGACATGGGAATATTACACTTTTCACCTCCGGTTTTTCCAACTCTTAGAAGTGGTTCTGTTACATAATTATATTGTCGTTGGTGGTTGTGTTTGTGTTTTACCATGTAGTGTCAGACAGGGCAAATATTTTACCACACTTTCAAAAAGGTAATTTTAACAACCATGAACTCTTAAAGGAAGCCGACTAATTACTGTACATAGAGACGATGGAATTTGCAACTTCAAAACCTTTACTTTGTTTCAGACAAAACAGTGTGTACAGACTGTGGACGCAACAAAAAATACTTGAAACATTTTCAGTAGAGCAATAACATCATACTACAACAAAAATGTATTTTATGAGTAGTTGAAACCACCTGTCTAATTAGAGGGACTGAAAGGCTCTATGTTGCCAAACTTTGAACATTATATGCAGATATGAAATAAAATATAACGACAAGTTAGCGCTTTCGTAAAAGAGCTACACTGTGACATAACCAGTGATGTACTGGTCATAATGTTCGGGAGACGACTGAAGGTTTTGATCTCGCGGGTTGAGCAAAAGATTCGCAAAAACACGTTGATCTGACCTCAGGTCTGACCTCAGATCGCGTGGCTGAAGTCTCAGTCGTCGCACTGGAATCCCGCCATACTGTGATTTTCTTGCAGAGTCTCCCACTAGAGGTTGTTGTGCGTCTCTATGCTACTGACCAGTTCAGCGATTTCTTTGTACAACACTGATGATTGAAAGTATAAATCAACAAATTCGCATGTGAAAAGAAGACAGTTTATGCTTAATATCGCAATAACTCAAAATTTCAGGAGCACATCTCTCCTTCGGTTGGAGAGATATGTGCAAGGGTTCTGGACTTGGTGAAGAAACCGACTCGACAGTCACAAGAACCGACTCGACGGAATCTTGATAAGGAAATTCGGAGTCATAGAGCAAGGACAAGAGCCACACCTGTGTTTTGTTTGTCGCAAATACGATTTATTTGCAGACTTATTTTGTTTGCGGTTCAGGAACTGTAAATAACTAGCCGATATTCTGTGAGATATTTTTGTAATAGTTCACGAATCGAAACATGAGTCCTTCACGCGTAACTAATATTGTCGGATTAATGACAGCTGTGTTGACGGTCTCACAGTGTAACGTGTGACTAAAAAAATAAAAGAAGATTTCGTTCGCGAACACGTCACTTGCGTAATTACCAGCAATTTTTACCAACTATTTTGTTTCTGTAGGCTGGTTACATCCACCTAGTCGTGGTGGGAGACTGTCTTCAATATTTCGTGAATAAATGGGAAAAATTTGACGTCAAGCTGTAATAATAGTTGTAAAATAAATCTTTGTCACGTTGCACTAGTCAATGTCGGGAACAGTCGCATTGCATTTGTAATGGGATATATCGTTAGTGTGAATATTGTTTTGAAATAGGTCTTTGCACCATCACATTTCAAAAACAATTAAATTAATGTCAGTAAACAAATAAATATGAGGACCTAATTTGTTTCAACAACTCATATGTAAATTAACTTAATGTTCGTAACAGCCACTTCATTTCAAATACGAGTAAATCGTTAGTTAAATAACAGATGTAGTAGTTGTTGCAACGACGATTTCTCTCTCATGGAAACAACTCTTTTTACATAAGTCTCAGAGTTCGGTGATGTATGTCGCAGAGGTAAAGGACTGATGCTATTACAGAGTTGGTAGAATCCTTGAGTTAATTAAAACATCTTCACCTTTCACAGACTTGAATTTAACACTATCTTCCTTCAGTTGTCTTTACTGTCGAAGCTCAATAACTGAACTGCGAGCTGAGAATAAAAAATTCGTTCACGGTGTATGTGTCCTAGTACAACCACCGACTGCTCAGTGGAATGGGATTTGTTTAAAATTGCCCATGTTGTATGGAATTCGTTCAGGTGTACGTCTCAATAACGAAATTTATAAAATAATACTTGCAGCGTCAGTCACGTTTATTTTACAATAATTAGTATCACGACACGTATCTGCATGTTGACATCAACAGCTGCCTAAGTATTATCTATGAGTCATATGTTATTCATAGATTCATGCGAAGTAAACACTCTAACGTTAAATATAATAAAATAGTTAAAATAGTCTGTGACAATGCGCCAAAATTGAAATTTTCTTATTACCGCCATCAGATCCGAAGACTACGTTATATAAGAGCACAAGACGCTAGTAGCAAGACGAATACCTGTAATATATACGCAGTGAACGTAAATGTTATGGACAAATACATATATAATAATACATATATAAGGGAACAAGACGCTAGTAGCAAGACGAATACCAGTAATATATACGCAGTGAACGTAAATGGTATGGAAAAATACAGTCAAACATTCTCCCTAACATCTGTATCCATACAGTTAAAACAAATAAAAAGTTTATAAATTTCATTATTTGCATGAGATATAATAATCGATCATACCCTAGCCACCTTCACGGAATGCACCGTCGAAATAATCCGTACCATGAATGTGCTGTATTAAAAGCAAGAGATTTAAAAAAAAAAATGGTTCAAATGGCTCTGAGCACTATGGGACTTAACATCTGTGGTCATCAATCCCCTAGAACTTAAAACTACTTAAACTTAAGTAACCTAAGGACATCACACACATTCATGCCCGAGGCAGGATTCGAACCTGCGACTGTAGCGCTGACGCGGTTCCATACTGAAGCGCCTACAACCGCACGGTCACACCGGCCGGCCAAGAGATTTCAGACATTTTTCCAATGTAATCTGCTTAGAAACCCGCAAACTGATTTCATACAACAGTGACTCAGATCTCATCAATCATTACCAGCTAATATAGCAGCTCTCCTTCATCAAAATAAAGAACTAATAATGATATTTTAAATAATTATGACCTTTACGTGGAAAATCAAATCCTAGAAAATTCCTAAAACTCTGAAACTAAGGCAAACGCAGTTGTTGCGTATGCCAGTGGGGTTATGTTGCGAAACATGTGTTTCGTAACTTGTGGAAATATATCCTTATCGGACACAAGAACAAAGAACGCCATCACGGCTGACTTCCTCATCATCGGCGACAACAGTACGGAAAATAAGTTGACTGGCACACCAAGCACAACGAGTGTTTCTCACTTTTCGTGGTTCTGTAAATGAGAGTTTCTGTTTAAGTAACAATTTGACGCTTGATGATGGTAGCACGCTAAGAATCGTGCCAAAAATTATTAGAAAATAAATGTGACTGAAGCCGAGAAAGTCCTAATTTTAAAATGCTCTATATCTCTATTGTTCTTTTATAGAAAGAGAATTGGCATGTTTGTTAAAAACAATTCCGCGGCGTCAGTATTTGACGGACGCAGATATACAACGATGCAAGAACTTGCACAAACTGCTTAGTGAGAAAAGTTGCTGGTAAGCTCTCGACATCGGGGTTTTAGCGATCCAGCCGTATATGACGGGGCTGGATTCTGCGGAATTATTGGACGACGAGAAAATTCGGTGTACACTGAGCGGAAGCTCCTCGGCAAACACGGATTCTCCGCACATCTGCGGCTGAGGGCCGCACTTGCTTAGAGCGTCTGCTGCCGGGAGTCTTAAAACTCACCAAATGAGAATTTAACGCTACCGAAATTCATTTCCCGCCTGGTTTCCGCGCAGCAAACGCTGACAAATTAAGTCTACTGCTGCACCAGGGAGCTTAAATATTCTTGTAACAGTTTCTGCAGCCTTTCCCTCACACACTTTCTCTCCCTTTCCTCTCTTACTAAAGTACCTTTCTCTTTCCTCGTCTAGAACGTCACAGAATGTTAAACCTCTGAAGTAGTGAAACCGGACGTTCATCCACATTCTACTTGGAGCAAAGAGCATCTAAATAATGATGACATTACGACAGACCTTCCACTACAGCTGTCCAGTTTACTGTAATTGTAAGATAATAAGCCTCTTTAGCAATTTGAAAATGATAGTTTATGTTGATGATTAGCTAAGTGTACCTTGAAAATACTAAATCATTGCGCTCAGGTAGTATCTGATGTTCAGTTTCGGTATTCTGTAAAGCTCGTGCTAAGAAACCGAAAGGTCACGGGATAGATCCTGGTCGAATTACAGAATTTTTCAGTGTACCTTTAAGCTAGCCTTAAGTTTCAATGCTGTGAAGGTACGTAGCTCGGAGTTAACGATAAACAGTTGGTTCCCTGTCGCGGTAGGATAATTGGGTAAGTCTAGCGACATCCAGATAGTTGAGGTTGCGTCCAGTTGAAAGATTTGCACCAAACAGTTTGGCCACACAAAATTACTACTACTATTATTGTTATTATTATTATTATTCTGATAATTGCCGCGCAGGACTAGCCAAGCGGCTAAGGCGCTGGAGTCACGGGCTGCGCGACTGGTCCCGCCGGAGGTTCGAGTCCTCCCTCGGGCATGGGTGTGTGTGTTTGTCCTTAGGATAATTTAGGTTAAGCAGTGTGTAAGCTTAGGGACTGATGACTTTAGCAGTTAAGTCCAATAAGATTTCACACACATTTGAACATTAGAACATTCTGATAATTCGTTGTACCTCTATGTATCGTGCTGTAAATATGAATGGAAACTATTTCTCTTAATAATAGTAAATAATTAATTTTCCCGAAATCACACACAGGTGAAACACTATTCCAGTCGTTCATTTTATAAGACCACACAACTAAATGTACGAGTAGTAGCACTCTGTTCAGATAATTAATGAAGCTATAACAGTTTCCACCGACAGCACATAATAACCGACTCTTCCGAAGAACCTATACATACAATTTTATATATTGTTTTAACGAAGATTTTAACAATAATTTACTCGAGAAAAAAAAGGAAAGAGTAAAAGATAGAAATATAAAAACGTATTACACAGTCACGAGTTACCGAGGAAGCTCATCATGGTGTTCATATCTGATACTCTGAAAGGCAAATGTCTCAAGCAAGCAACATTAATTTCCTTATATAAAGCATATTTGCAAAATCTTGGCGATAGGCAAAACGAAGTTATTCTGAGTTCTGCAGTGAAGTCATAGTTCTGTCAGTTACTGCACAAAATTACCACCTCACACCAGACACACAGCACATCGCATTCGAAACATAAAAGCTTAAGTATTCCTCAATAAAAAGAAACATCAGATAAATTTGAAGCCTGTAATATGTATGTTTCAATGTACGTACCGCTTCTACGTTCGATTTCTCCGGCAGAGAGAGACGATCGGTCACATACGCATATTACAACTTTTCCTGGGAGTATTAAATGTCAGTATAGCGTTTTATGTAAGTTACGTACTAGAGCATGAGACTCTTGGAAATAAAAAGCCGTAACCTTGTGGTCTAAGCATTCACAGCAAATTTCAGTTCCATAGAACAGACCAATCGTTAATTAAACGCACTGCTGTGGACAGCATATGTCATAGACGCAAGTAACTGATAAATATATTATATAGATACGAAATGGAGAGTGGAGATCAATGACACAACATTATGAATTTTTGCACAAGTAAGTTATGGTAGCAGAAGCGAGGTAAATGACGGGCTATAGGGACAGTAGAAGCAAAAATGTTATTTTGTTTTGTTTCCAATCGTATGAACTGGTCCCTGCTAGAAGGAAATTCCGTTTATGGTAATAAAATAAAACAGTTTCCTCCTTTCCCTCTTGATTTAGGACGTTTAATAGTTGACAGTCAAACTTTGAATCGTTTTGATTTTTTATCCATAGAAGCTTGTACACATTCGATTGCGGAAACATTTGCAACTGGGCGTCAATGTATACATAATAGATAATCACGTGCAGCGCAACTATGTCACTTGACGGAACTGAGAGATAGCACATTTAAACCATGTAATTTCTCACGGCATTTGGTACTGAGTTCCCTATCGTCAACGTAGTCGTTATCGAGACAGGGACACAAATAAAATACCGGATATAGCTTTGGATAAGTAGATGTTGCAAAAATAAAAATAAAATATCTGTGAATGTGTTCTCTTCCTCGCTCCCGTGTAATTTGTGTATACAGTATGATAAATTTCAGAATTCGCGTTTATTTGTGCAACTTGTTCTTTCTCTACCTCTCTTCCACATTCTCCGAAACTAATACATACAAATAACTACTCGGTGGATTGGAAAAGAAACGAAGTGAAGAGTGAAAGTCACCTAAAGTGCTTTCACTAAAATGAATACTGTTTTAAATACCGTGTTTCCGTAGCGTCTGTCACAGAAAGCTTAGCATCGCTCGAAGTGTTAGGCAAATAGGTGGTAGATCTACCAAGAAAGTTATCTACTGAACTCCGAGACATGCGAGAAAGCTGAGAGGACGATCTTATTGAAGCACGGTGACGGCATCAAGGAACACGCCAAAGCAATATGGATGTCCAGTAGTCGATTTCAAAGGGCCATTTTATACAGAGTGTCCCTCCTTACGTCATCAGGCGCATTTCCTCTCGTATTTCGGCAGATATGTGCAATTTAGTGTTAGCAACGTGTACCTGGAGTCAGCACGAACACATGCTGCTCGTCTGGTCTTTCATGCGACACCCGCAGTCGACGGGAAACGTCGCAGGAGTTGAAAGGTCTTATTCGATTTTCATGTTACACTACTGAGAGAGCATACTTGTGCTCGAGTGGTCAACTGTACATCATAGGTGTCTACGAGGGGCGTTCAGAAAGTAAGCTCCGATCGGTCGCGAAATGGAAACGACTATGAAAATCCGATAAAGCTTTGCACAGACGTGTTGGGTAGTGTCTCTAGTATAACCCCAGTTAGCATCACGTCGCTCTTCTCATTTCTGAGCTCGCAGTGAGTGCGTAAAGATGTCTAGAAAATAGTGTCTGCCGCCAACTACGAGGGCCTGGTGAGAAATTTCGCCTGAAGCTATGCAGCTAACATTACATAACTGTCGTGCTGTTTCTTCTTCAAGACAATTCTCAGCCGCATTCTGCAGAGGCAATGACGATGCTCCTGCATCGTTTTCAAATGGAAATGTGAGATTACCCACAATACAGTCCGCAATTGTCTCCCCCTGAGTTTCATCTCTGGTCACATGAACCGCTGTCTTTGAAGACAACATTTTGACACAGACAACGAGGTGTAGGCCAGCGTGGAGAATTGGCGGAAAGCACTGGCGGCTGCCTTCTATGATGAGGCTATTGAAAAGTTGGTACAACGCTATGACAAAAGTCTAAGTCAGAACGGCGACTACGTAGAGAAGTAGCTGAAAGGTGTAGCTAATTGTTACAAGTAAAACATTTCTGATGTTCACTGTGGTTTCAATTTGGCAATCAATCGGAGCTTACTTTCTGAACAGGCCTCGTATTAATTACATGCATCTCTATATTTAAATCGACCCAGAAAATTATCATCCGTTATCCACCTTCTGTACACACCTTACATACATCGACTTTATACGTAAGATAGTTCTAACAACTGTTCAAATGTGACATACTCCATAATGACAGAACAAATATTTCCAACTCTTTTTCTGGAAATTACATGCAGTTATATTCATAACAACGATTACCAATAGTTAACTGTACACCAGAACAAAGACCTACACTGCATAGTGTACCATTAACGAAATTCTGTAAAATAATTTATAATTTTTAACTGTTTATGCGTGCAAAACATCGACTTTACATACAAGAATTTTCCTACAGCTGCTCAAAAGTAACGTGCCCCCGTAATAACGAAAAAAAATTTTATTTTATAACAGTTGTATGCAGTCATAATAGCAGCACAGGAACAAGGACGTGTATGACATAACATACCATTAAGTATTGCTTTGTAACGTAAGTTATAATACTCTTAGGTTATCTTGTGAATGCCGGCCGGGGTGGCCGAGCGGTTCTAGGCGCTACAGTCTGGAACCGCGCGACCACTACGGCCACAGGTTCGAATCCTGCCTCGGGCATGGATGTGTGTGATGTCCTTAGGTTAGTTAGGTTTAAGTAGTTCTAAGTCCTAGGGGCTGATGACCTCAGAAGCTAAGTCCCATAGTGCTTAGAGCTATTTGAACCATTTTTTTTATCTTGCGATTTAACTTGTTATTATGTTAAATTCGTAAGTGGTATTAATGCACTCAATGTATAATAATTCCGATTGATGATGATGAAGTCCCGTACTCCTTTACAGAGCGTAGTGAAACGATGCCGGAGACCCGTACCGCCGATGAAAGTACCTGAAAATGGCTTAAGGCCGAAATTGTACATCGTACCTCAAATAAAGAAAACGTCATCTGAAGGCATCACAAAATCATCTAATATACAGGGTGGTCGGAAAAAGTAGGAAAAGCGTTTAGGGGTGTTGCAGGGTAGATTGTACTGATAAGTAAATGTTAAGAAAGAAATTCGATATGCTGCACCGTCTCCAAGTCAATTAGTTTTGAAGTCAGCCAATCAGGCCGTTCCGCGCACAATTTCAAGTAGACCACTAGATAAAATTAGTGTCAGTTGTTCCCACAGAGTATATAAAAGCGCACGATACTGATGAGCTTTAGTTCACATTCGATTCTTACTACTGTCGCATGTCCAGATTTTGCATTGTTCTCTTGTTCAGTTTTAGGAAACCAAACGAATGATACGCCTGGCGATGCAGTAATTTGGGTGTCGCTTGGATTTGAACTCGAAACGACCTGATCAGCTAACTTCAATGTTAATTAGCTCGGAAATGGAGAAACGTATCGAATTTTTTTCTCAACAATTTTTTCTCAGCTTAACGTACGCTGGAACACCCATACAAATTTTTCATATTATTTCTGACCACTCTATGTATACGGGGTGAGAAATCACGTAATGGGGAACAATCATTATTAAAGGCAAAATGTTCACTTAAGATTGCAGGCAGTGCTAAGCGTCTTTCTATTCATTTATCAAGCTGTGGAACGGCAAACATCCACGGAACCAGCAGAGTCTACAAACCAGATGCGCTGCATTTGCATAGTAACTACCACAGTACATTTATCGAATTATTTTGGACAGTAAAACCTTAAGGTCACCACGTGGAAAAATATATTTTAGAAGCTAATCATTTGCTTGGCTAGTCAGCGGGCCGCTGTGGCCGAGCGGTTCCAGGCGCTTCAGTGCGGAACCGCGCTGCTGCAACGGTCGCAGGTTCGAATTCTGCCTCGGACATAGATGTGTGTGGTGTCTTTAGGTTAGTCAGGTTTAGGTGACTCTAAGTCTAGGGGACTGATGACCTCAGATGTTAAGTCCCACAGTGCTCAGATCCATTTTTTTTTTTTTTTTTTTTTTTTTTTTGCTTGGCTTGTCGCATTTCATGCTGAGCAGGTGAGTCTATTATGGGCAACACGCACGGCATAAGAACGCTGCAGCTGTCTACATCCTGCTGCGTCTCAGGGGTATAACTAACTATAAAACAACAGCCTACTACTTTTTTTTCTGTGGTAACGTCACGAGACTTACGGTTGATGCAGTAGAATTATAACGCAATCTGTATCGAAAATTAGTTATTGAAGCAGCCCTAACTGCATTTTACGTACAGAATGAAGTTTCTCCAAGGACACTGATGGAAATTCCTTAGCAGTCTCTCTTATTACTTGTACGATTAAAATTTTTTTGAATGTACAAGTAGTATCATTCGCCCAATTTCTTGTAATTACGTCTCATAATTCGACGTCAGAACGATCCCACACCATCTGCGCTCAGGAATAAATCACTTGATTCTAATTCACAGCGTATCCAGGCTTTTTCTGAATTTCGTCAATATATGAAAGTCATGATACTCATGTGCATCTCATAAGTATCCACAATCAAAGAAACTTGCCTTCATCACACCAAGTGAATTGAACAATTTTACCATCCGACGGAGGCCACCCGTTCAGGATGTCGTCTCAGGTTCTAGCAGCAAGAAGTTGTTTAAACCCATCATATCTGCAAGGAAATTATCAAATCCTCTCTGATCAGTGGCCATTGTGGCACGCCGTCGAATGGTTTTCGGGAACCTGGAAGTGCGGACGTGTCCGTTGGTCAACGTGTATAGCATGCGAAATGTCATGTGCGAAGTGCACCAGCTGAAGTTATGTTTGCCAAACTCGTGATGAATTTCGTAGCAATTCTTCCTTTTTCTTTTATTGGTGTGTAATTATATTAAGTCTCTTAACACATTTCATGACATTACGACAGATCGGAATTGAAAGTGCTCTGTAATTTACGCGACGTTTCGTTTAATTTTTGTCATTGGCAGGAATAACTTGTAATTTTTCCCCTAGCTTTGGCTAGTCATTAGCGATAGATGTAATCTAGGAAGGAGGCTTTATTTCATATGCTTTCTGTGTAATCTATATGAAAGACCCTGTCTGAGTCTGGAATAATTGTTTCTGTATCATCCATTGGAGAGTTAGTGTATCGGTCGAAATTATTTATTTAGGTAAATTTTTCGTCCGTACAATGTTTCGGCGAGTATCACGCATTCGTCGTTAGATTTATTATCTCTTTCGCTCTTTCTTTCTCTTCTTTTCTCCGCTGTACAGCTCCCTACAGGCAATGATTTTTTGGTAGCCACGGACACTGAAATTAAAGAAATGCTATAATGGTTGCTTGCGAAGTAGTTCGAAATTTTTCATGTTTACCCTTTCAAACAAATTTCTCTTTGTTTCATTAATTCCATTACCGCTACTCTTGCCACATTTCTCTCTGAAATCAGACTGCTGTTATTATTTTAGCAAAAACATTTTGCTTCAGGGGCAGTGGCATGTTTCATGCGACATACTTTTTTTCAAATTCCTTTACGGGTTGCTAAATGTCATGGTCATTTGTTGCTGTTTTACTGTTTCATCTCTGGAGCCCCACGCACAGCGTATAAACTATTACACTAGCAGCAACACAACCGTAGGGTCACAATGTCCCTCCGAGTTTCTTTTTACGAATGTTTTGCAGATAACACGGTACATAAAAAGTGTTAAGTATTCTCCACCAATATTCACGGAGGTGAACCGCGTCTTAAACTTCCTTCATCAAGGTTACTTGTATTGTGAGTATCGTCCGCTGGAAACAAAAACGTGTAGGAGCGATCCATTTATGGAGACTGGAATGTTGTTTGTGTGAGACTCATTGTTGTACGTCGCAGTCATGAACAGCTGAAGGAATAATGGGAAAGTTGCAGAAGCTTCCGCTTTCATAGTTTGATGATGAAAAAATGAATGCCATTGATAGCTAGGTAATTAATTCTTTCTGCTGGGATTTATCCATTTACATGTGATTTTGCTTCCGTGTGTGTGTGTCTGCAGTGTGTGTGTGTGTGTGTGTGTGTGTGTGTGTGTGTGTGTGTGTGTATGTGGGTTGTGGGTGGGTGGGTTGGAGGGTGGATGGGTGTGTGGGTGTGCGGGTGGTAGGGAGAGTGAGAGGAAGAGAGAGTGTAATAAAAACGGCAGGTCAGCTTAAGAATACAAGCCAGAGATAACTAAAATTTAAAACATTGTTGTTGTTTGTGGGAAGAGACCACACAGCGAGGTCATCGGTGCCATTGGATTAGGAAAGGACGGGGAAGGAAGTCGGCCGTGCCTTTTGAAAGGAACCATCCAGGCATTGGCCTGGAGCGATTTGGGGAAATCACGGAAAACCTAAATCAGGATTGCCGGACGCGGGATAAAATTTAAAACATGCAGCGTTCAGCAGTCTAACATTAAACTAATATATCCATAATTTTCTTTGTCGTCGCAGCTACATTCACCCCATGGGGGCTTTTGTGTATGTGGTTACTTTTCAGAATGCACGAAAAATCAAAAGACATACAGATCTTGATTGAAGAAAGCGAAAAATTATGTACCATTTTCATGCCAGTCATTATGTTTGACTGAGAAATCTTTTCTGAAGCTCAAAAATCATTGCTTTCTATGTATATAATTTGTGTTATAATAAAATGTGGCCCATTGTCTCTATTATATTTATTCATTTAATATTGTTTCATTTATGATGTAAGTTTGCACACACAGTGCTTTGTTCAGTTCGGATTTGGCAAGCTGTCGCTTCTTTTGTATTGCTATTCATTTATTTCATGCGACCACCTGATATTTATGTAAATTTCTAAGCTAGTTTGCTAGAAGTTTCTATGGACAGGAAACACAGGAACAGTACAAAACCTGCGTTCCGAAACCGCTCGCCGTTAAGCTGTACTCAGCCCCTGAGCTTCCGGCATCACGCAAACCACATGCGCCTGGCGCGTGGGCTACCTTGCCGCACTCCAGGACCTACACGCCTAGTCTGCGTAGGAAAGCGCAGATAATACGACTTTCAGTCCTGCTCGCTAGATTTATTTCATAACATATTCGCTGTTCATGAAATTGGTTTAGTCAATAGTGTTGTCAAAGTGTGACGATAGTCACTTAGCTCCTAGCAAGTCCACCTGTTACGTTCACTTTCTAGGATAAATTGAGCAAATAAAGTTTAGTAGTAGAATTTTTGTAGTCCATTTCCAATATTTCTACAGCACACCACATAAAAACTGTTACCAAATGATAAGAGAGAAGTAAATAAGACCACAAAAACGTGTTTTAGCCCTTAATGTTCAGTTAAATATTATCTTCAAAATTACGAGCTTTGGATTCAGGATGGCGTTACTTTAAAAATAGGTGTACACACGTCATAGAAACGCATCAAAGAAGTAAAAGTACAGGCGTGGAAGAACATACAGAAGAAAAATAAAACCTCGATAGTGTTCTGTACGTATGAGAGCACCAAAGGAGTACAGCCCTAATTTTCCACGGCGTGAGATCATAATGTGTGTTATTACTTATCAGTAGTGTTCGTTTTGTAGATTTTAGCTAAATGAATCTCATTGCGCTGGAAATAGAGAGCTCAATGAATATACCGCCAAAATTATAACTTTGTGGTGCATACGGTTAAGTATACAATATGTGAAAGAATTGAAAAATTTTCACACTAGATGCGAACACAAACTATCTTGACTTTCGAGCTCAGTCAGTGTCAGATAATCTTTGTCTACTTAGAAAAATGACATGATAAAACTACTGAATCTAACCTCGTGTAAACACATGAAGATGAACTGCACGCCACATGCCACGCAGCCACAGTTGCCAATATAAGTTTAACTAGTTGCTGCATCATTACCCATTTAAGCTTTACGTTAAATCAGTATATTATGATCGAGAAGTACAACATATACAGGTTACTCCAGAGGCGATGGTACAGTTTCCAATACAGAAGAACGAAAGGATCACAATAAGGAACCTTGTCCGTTTCCCAGTGACACGCGGGATCAGACATATATTATGCAAGTCAAACGTACAGCCTGTAAATACACAGACGAAGAATCTGATGTTCAGACAGGCTATAATATCGATCGCGGCTGAGCACGCGTTGAATGGTCCCTATCGCACAATAAAAGCCACCGAAGTAAAGGAACTCGGTCTGGAGAAGTGCTGCTACTCTTTTATTCAGATAACTGGCTGAGACAAGCAAGTATGACAAAAGAGTCAACACGGAATGTAAAGAAGCAGCAAAACAAGACACGGCAGTTGTCATTGGCAATTCGTGTACAGCTATTGCCAATGTCAGCTCCGTATATTTCTGTAAAAAACACCAAATAATAATTGCATATATGTACTTACATAAATCAAATAATAGCATTATTACTTTCACGGAAAGGCATTACGTTTAAGATACTGCAAAAGCCCGAAACTAGTCCGCTAAAACAATCCGTCACCAACAAGCAACATGCGTCATATAATTAATCACTGGTGTGTCATAAACCTAATTTCTGCAAGCTACAAAGCACCTAAAGTACAAGATATCCGCAACGACGCTCAAAAAATAAAAGATGTAAGAACAACACATTTAGCAGCCAGATACCAATTAGGTGCGTTCGAGTCTTCCCTCGGGCATGGCTGTGTGTGTTTGTCCTTAGGATAATTTAGGTTAAGTAGTGTGTAAGCTTAGGAACTGATGACCTTGGCAGTTAAGTCCCAAAAGATTTCACACACATTTACACATTTGAATCAATAAGGTGCAATTCATATCAACTACAGCAACGGTAACTGTCAAATTGAGCATAAACTACATTTTATTTGTAAATACATGGTTTTACGTTTATATTCAGGACAAAAAATTGATGCAGATATTGGCTTAACATCCACATGTTGTAAATTTCATTCTACATTAATAGAGAGTTGCTGATTTTGTTTCAGAGTTATAGGGCGCACATATTGTAAAAAAAGAAGGTTAATTCCAACTGACGTATGAAACCCAAACAATAAATAAAGAAATTCTGATATAAGCATATACTTATTAAAAAGCCATATCAGCGGGCCGAAGTGGCCGTGCGGTTCTAGGCGCTGCAGTCTGGAACCGCGAGACAGCTACGGTCGCAGGTTCGAATCCTGCCTCGGGCATGGATGTGTGTGGTGTCCTTAAGTTAGTTAGGTTTAACTAGTTCTAAGTTCTAGGGGACTAATGACCTTAGAAGTTGAGTCCCATAGTGCTCAGAGCCATTTGAACCAAGCCATATAAAATTTTGTACGTTTATAATTGTAGTAATAAACGAAAAACCCGCGAAATACGGCACAGTTGTTGTGAATCACGTATCGGGGATAATACTAAATTGTGTTCTTGCAAGGAGACGGGTCATTTAATTCTTTATTAAGGACAAAATACCTATAACAGAGCCACAGAACCAGATAGCATCAAATTACGGGAATAGTAATTTAGGGGTAATACTAAGAAGCGATCTACGTCTCTGTAGCTGCGTGGGCAGATTGGCTGACTCCCTTGCGGAGGACGGGTTGGATTCACGCTACTGCAAGGAATTTCTCTTTGGTAGGACTGGAACAGGCGGCATTTAGCCTCGTGATGCCAGTCGAGGGGCTACATGGTCAATTAGTAGCGCTGCCGGCTCTCGACCGAGCGAGGTGGCCCAGTGGTTAGCACACTGGACTCGCATTCGGGAAGACGACGGTTCCAACCCGCGTCCGAACATTCTGACATATGTTTTCCATGATTTCCCTAAATCGCTTCCGATAAAAGCCGTGACGGTTTCTTTGAAAGGGTTGGGCCGACTTCCTTCTCCCACATTCCCTAATCCGATGGGACCGATGACCTCGATGTTTGGTCGTCTCCCCCCCCCCCCCTCCCCCGTCCCCACATCAACCCAACTCAAACTCAAGCGGATCACGAAATCTGACAACGGTCGGGAGAACGGTGTGCGACCCTACACCCTTTCACACTGCATTCAGTGACGTTATTGACGTAGGTTCACACGGTACTGACGGGCCCGTCAGGGTCTGTGTATGGAGTTTTACGTCTACTAAGAAGCGATATGGGAAGGGTCGACGACATGAAATCACCTTTAGGAAAGACGAAGGGACGACTTGGATTTGCTGGGAGGGTTCTGCGTAAGAGTGATGCATGTGTTGTGGAAGTCGCATAGTGCGACCAACTGTACTGTCCCGACGTTTGGTGTTGTTATCATCAGGCATGGCAACAGATTGCTAACGAACTCAGTGCACTGTTAAGCTGTTAAGGACTGTAAAGCACTTGTGAAAGCGAAAAAGAAATGTTCGTTGAAGTGAATGGAAATCCTTGAAAGGCAGTTCTCCCTCAACCTTATTGTGTTGGGTAAATATAGAGAAGCTGTAATCGAGAAAGGCAGTGCGATTTCTCTGCAACCAACGTTGTATGCCTCGCACAGGGATGACGAATTAGTGTGCGTGTGAGAGAAATCTTGATGTATGCAGAGTCGTACACACAGGCATTTCTCCCTCGTTGTGTAGATGAATTGAATAGACCGCTAACAGATGAGATGAGCACCACCATACACTGTGCAGTGAACAGTGCGGAATACCTGTAAGAGTATGTGAAGTGGAAAATCTCATATAAAGGCATCATAAGTTCTCCCTCGCCGCGAACTTCCGTGACAAGTAGTAAACACAGACAACACCAGAAACGTTCGAACAACAGGTGGTCGTAGGCCTCGACAGGGACACTAATGGATAGCAATAAATTACACTAAGTGATCAGAACTATCCGGACACCCCCATAAACATACCTTTTTTCATATTAGGTGCATTGTGCTGCCACCTACCGTCAGATACTCCATATCAGCGACCTCAGTAGTCATTAGACATCGTGAGAGAGCGGAATGGGACGCTCCACGGGATTCACGGACTTCGAACGTGGTCAGGTGATTGGGTGTCACTTGTGTCATACATCTGTACGCGAAATTTACACACTCCTAAAGATCCCTAGGTCCAGTGTTCTCCATGTGATAGTGAAGTGGAAACGTGAAGGGACACGTATAGCACAAAAGCGTACAGTCCGACCTCGTCCACCGACAGATGAAGAGGGTCGTAATGTATAATAGATGCAGATCATCAAACAGGAAATTCAAACTGCATCAGGATCCACTGAAAGTACTATGTCAGTTAGGCGGGAAGTGAGCAAACTTGGATTTCATGGTCGAGTGGCTGCCCATAAGCTACACATCACGCCGGTAAATGCCAAACGACGCCTCGCTCGCTGTAAGGAGCTTAAACTTTGGACGACTGAACAGTGGAAAAACGTTGTGTGGAGTGACGAATCACAGTACACAATGTGGCGATCAGATGGCATGGTGTGGGTATGGCGAATGCCCGATGAACGTCATCTGCCAGCGTGTGTAGAGCCAACAGTAAAATTCGGAGGCGGTGATATTATGGTGTGGTCTTGTTTTTGATGGAGGGGGCTTGCACCCCTAGTTCTTTTCCATGGCACTATCACAGCACGGGCCGACAATGACGTTGTAAGCACCTTCTTCTTTCCCACTGTTAGAGAGTAATTCGGGGATGGCGATTGCATCTTCCAGCACGATCGAACACCTGCTCATAATGAACGGCCTGTGGTGGAGTGGTTACACGACTGGACTGGCCTGCACAGAGTCCTCACCTGAATCCTACAGAACACTTTTGGCATGTTTTGGGACGCCGTATTCGTGCCATGCCTCACTGAACGGCATCGATACCTCCCCTCAGTGCTGCATTCCCCAAGAAACCTTCCAGCACCCGACTGAATGTATGCCTGCGAGAGTGGAAGCTGTCATCAAGGCTAAGGGTGGGCAAACACCATGTTGATTTCCAGAATTGCCAATAGATGGCACCACGAAACTTTAAGTTATTTTCAGCCTGATGTCCGGATACTTTTGATCACCTTGTATATATAAATCCGTTACTTTCTCGAACGCCACTTCGTTAAAAGTTAAGCACATCTTGAAGTTCCATAGTTAGGGGAAAAATGCAGAAAAATTTGTGCTCTGGGCATCCAAATCTGTGGAATTATGTTTCTATGAAAAATACTACTTCGACTGTATGACAAATATTTATTTATGAACCATGGAGCTTCATGCAGTTAGAGAGAGACCCATATTCAGGGATACGTTGTATATAAAGAAGAGTAAACTGTATAAATATACAGTTTCGATTAAAATGTAGTG
The DNA here is from genome assembly GCF_021461385.2 of Schistocerca piceifrons. Lineage (NCBI taxonomy): Eukaryota > Metazoa > Arthropoda > Insecta > Orthoptera > Acrididae > Schistocerca > Schistocerca piceifrons. The sequence continues at coordinate 438,189,201 of NC_060138.1, forward strand.
GAAGTGTACACGAAGCAACACAGGAAAGTTATGTACTCACTATTATTTCATTACTTAGTTCAGGCGATAATAATTAGACAACCTAACATTCTCTGGCCAAATGTAAGGAAACTATTCAGCCGTCAAGGGGCTGACAGTCAAGTTAAAATACTGCAGAATGCAGGTAACATTATTCCTATAAGTGAAACCTCGAATAAGTATAAAGCAGTAAAAAAGGTGGATGTAAATATATAAAACGAAGTGTACGTGTAGGTGATGAAAACCTACTTTAACCTGGCAGGTGAAACAAATCTAAAAAACAGAGCCAGCGTAATTGTACGTTAGGTAACGAAGATCAATGCTGCTTATAAAACAGGCTATCATCGTGATAAAAGAAAGACGGGGGAAGGGAAAATTAAAAATATTATACAGACACATCACATGCTTAACACTGTCGTGACGACATGAGGCACACAGCGACAGCCAAGACTGCAGCTGAGCTGAACCGGGGCCGGACCGAGGGAGGTGGCACAGTCGTGAACTCCCCTAAATAACTTCAGACAAATGCCGGGATGATTCCTTTGAAAGGACACGGCCGACTTCCTTCCCCATTCTTTCTTATTCGAATGAGACCCATGACGTAGCTGTTTGGTGCCCTTCCCTGAATCAATCAACCAACCGAACCGGATCTGGTGCCAATAAGGAAAACGGGCCCATGGGCGTAAGAATGTATAGAACCAGAGGTGGCATGGAAATAGAATCAGCAGAGCTCAGGTGCAGCCTCTGCGTCAGTCACTTTATCTGTCCTTCTTCACCATTCTTCCGTAACACCACATTTCAAAACAGTGTATTCTTTTCTTGCTTGAACTCCTGGTAAAAGTCTAGAATATAGCTTACGTATTTGATGCAGGAATGCTATCAGCGCTTGCCGTGAGCTATGGTGGGAAGTTACCACAGGATGTCAGCTGTTCAGTGCATGCAGCTAATGAGGGAGGCGGTCCGCAGCTCGTGGTCGTGCGGTATCGTTCTCGCTTCCCACGCCCGGGTTCCCGGGTTCGATTCCCGGATGGGTCAGGGATTTTCTCTGCCGCGTGATGACTGGGTGTTGTGTGCTGCCTTTAGGTTAGTTAGGTTTAAGTAGTTCTAAGTTGTAGGGGACTGATGACCATAGATGTTAAGTCCCATAGTGCTCAAAGCCATTTGAACCTTTTTTTTTTTTTTTTTAATGAGGGAGAATCTAGAGTATGGGAAGAAATTTGCGATTTTGACATGAATGTACCAACATGTCGAAAATAATAACAAGCCCTATTATGAATATTACTGTTGTACTCTTAAATTTCTGCATACCACCATACTCGAAAACCGTGCCATATTTGTAGGAAACAGAAGGTAGTTTTTGACAACCTACAGTGTAAATATAATGGTTCTCGTTTCACTCGCAGCAATGTAAGCTAAGTTTGCCTTATTTTTGTTAATGTTCATCATGAAATGTCGTCCCAAGAAACTGTCCATTTCGTTCAGCTGCTGTTCCAAGTCCTTTAGCCCTGTGACTCTTAAGGTTCCTGCATAACCACGAACTCGAAAATACCAAAAATATCAAATTACACGATCTCTTTTATAAATTCATTGATTACCTTCTCACCCTTCATTGGTTACGTGAAAGTAACATACCTGTGGCTACACAAAACTGAAGCGTTGTAAACCTATAACCTACAGAGAAACACCGCTGAGGATACCGTACTTTTCTGACTGTACTTGGTGTGCAGTATGAGCCTCTCTACTTTACCATTATCAATTATCACAAATTTCTTTTACTAATTTTAGTGTCTCATTCAAAAAAATGATTCAAATGGCTCTGAGCACTATGGGACTTAACTTCATCAGTCTCCTAGAACTTACAACTACTTAAACCTAACTAACCTCAGAACGACACACACATCCGTGCCCGAGGCAGGATTCGAACCTGTGACCGCAGCGGTCGCTCGGTTCCAGACTGAGGCGCCTAGAACCGCTCGGCCACCCCGGCCGGCTTAGTGCCTCATTCCCCAATCTAATGCCTCAAGCACAAATTCCCTTAGCTTCGCTTGATTCAATTGGTACACATTCCATTACAGTTGCCTTACTTTTGTTAATGTTCATCCTGAAATGTCGTTCCAAGAAACTGTCCATTTCGTTCAGCTGCTGTCCCAACACCTTCAGCGTCTGTGAATGAACTATAATATCATGGGAAAGCTTCTAACTTTTTGTCTTCTCTCTGAATAATAACCTTACCACGTTTCTCCTTGGTTCCCTCAAATGAATTTTTTCACACTTAAACTCTAATAACGCTACTTCGTTTTGTAGAATTTAAATTCTGTGCCAGTCTCTATATTTGATGCCCAACAACCATAATGCATCACTCTCTCGATTAGCAGGCTTACTGGCCACGGAATCTCATTCATCCCGAAAACGGTACCCCGTCTGCGCTGCTGTGTTTTATGGGACATACCTGTCGCCACAATTGTAGCTAGCCTGTATCAGACGTGGGTTACAGCTAATGACGAGTATAGTGGGGCGGGGAAGCTTGCGTTTAACGTAAAGTCTCCGGTTTCTTTCAAAATGCCTTCATAACAACAATCAACCTAGCTGAAATATTCGTCCCCTTCAGGTGAGTTCCTGAAAAGACGCTGTCCAATAGCACCCCCATTCCTTGGGAAAGTTGTGTACACAATACTGGTTCCCAGACAAATCGTAAACTGTGCACTATCGCACAAAAATCTATATTTTTCAGTCATAGTACAGTTTTAGTGCGACTATTTTATTCCTTAGATACAATGCGCTTCAGTAGTCATTAATTTTTGTCTTCTCAGGCAGAACAATAATTATGACGTACTGGTATGTAAAAATTTCTACACCACATACACGACCTCTTAAGAAATTGTCGTAGAACGAATTTATAAGTAAATTTATACTTCACTAGCAAAACTATCATAGAAATAAACTGTAACTTAAACGAGGGTAATTTAACAAAACTTAACATTAGGAAGGACTAAATTACTACACATTGCAATCATACACAAGAACTGTAAAATAAAAGCTCGTAAAAAGTAAGTACAGTAGAAGCAAAAAAAAATTAATTAAAATTAGTTATTTCCGTTTGGGATACAATGTTCTTTACGAACTCCCTGCGTCAATTATCGATGTAATCTGAATGTATTTAATATTAATAATGACAGTATCTACATACATATTCAATCCTGCGCCGTCTATCGTCACACTTTCTCCGCGATTGAAGGTTACTAAATTTGTCAATTGTAGAAAAAATTTTTCCTAGGTGTAACATAAGACCAAACCTTAGTGTCGATTGCTTCTGTACGTTGTATTGCCGACAGTGATCTCACACCATTTTTCAGAACTACTTGACACATCGCAGTTATTCCTCTCGTCTCTCGCTTATCGCAGAACTTAACACTTTTTTACTGTTCGGGTTTGGGTTTCTTCATCTTTAAAACTAAGTTTTACAACAAAGCTCACAGAAATCCGGCTTGCTACCCACCGCTTAGCCACATTCTTTTTCTTTATTCTAGACGTAAGCTTCCGCCGTTTGCGTACGGCGTTCGTAACAAGGTCATCCCTCCGTGGACACTCCATGCACCCGGCTTTCAGTATTTTTTCTATCTATGGCGACACAGTGCACAACAAAAGAGTGCTTTCCTGTTCAATTATTTAAATTACAGTATCATATCTCTAGATAAACACATTTAATATGTTAATAATTTCGAGTTGTACAACTTTAAAAATAGAGGCATATCTTTCATTCCAGAAGCAATTCAGCTGTTCTTTGTAATACCCTCATATCGATAACTCAGCGATGAGCTGCGTTTAAGAATCTTTAACTTCTCTCTGTGATGAATTTTGTTTACAAAAAATGAATGATTGTTTTACGTCTTCTAAGCTGCAGCAAAGGAGCCACACTTCTATTTTACCTCTCGTTACAAATATACGCCGTTTATCCATTAAGGGCGCGGTAACCATTTTGTAATATGTAACATTTACGTAAATATCGTAAAATTCAACCAGTTGTCCTAGTAATTTAACTAGCCTCACTCATCACTATATTACATAATTTTCCACGTTTATAAATACAGCTTTATATCGTCTGTGGACTGTTGCCATACGGCGATGATGCATTTTGCCAGCAGAAATACTAAATGCTGTTAGTGCAAATTGCAACGCCCAATATATCTAGTAACCTCGTCTTCTTGAACGTTTACTTCGGGGATTTCAAAGTCCGATGCCTTCAAATTATTCTGTCATTATTTCAGTTTCAAATAACACGGTCACGGCACCCCTTCGTATATCGAGGAAACACTGATGGAAATAAAAGAAAGGTTAAGGAGTGGAATTAAAAATACAAGGTGAAAGAATATCAATGATACGATTCGCTGATGACATTGCTATCCTGAGTCAAAGTGAAGAAGAACTTCATGATATGCTGAACGAAATGAACAGTCTAATGCGTACAGAGTATGGATTGAGAGTAAATTGAAGAAAGCTGAAGGTAATGACATGTAGCAGAAATGAGAACAGTGAGAAACTTAATATCAGGATAGATGGTCACGAAGTAGATGGGGTTAAGGAATTCTGCTACCTAGGAAGTAAAATAACAAATGACGGACGGGGCAAGGAGGACATGAAAAGCAGACTAGCAATGGCAAAAAGGGCATTCCTGGCCAAGAGAAGTCTACTAACATCGAATATCGGCCTTAATTTGAGGAATAAATTTCTGAGGATGTACGTCTCGAGTGCAACATTATATGGTAGTGAAACATGGACCGTGGGAAAACTGGAACAGAAGAGAATCGAAGCATTTGAGATGTGGCGCTACAGATGAATGTTGCAGGAGTGATAAAGTAAGGAGCGAGGAAGCTCTGCGCAAAATTGGAGAGGAAAGGAGTATATGGTAAACCCTAATAAGGAGAAGGGTCAGAGTGATAGGACATCTGTTAAGGCATGAAGGAACGCTTTCCACGGAACTAGGGGGAGCTGTAGAGGTCAAAAACTGTAGAGGAACACAAAGACTGGAATACATCCAGCAAATAATTGAGGACGTAGGTTGTAAGTGCTACTCTGAGATGAAGAGGTTAGCACAGGAGAGGAATTCGTAGCGGGCAGCTCCAAACCTGTCAGAAGACTGATGAACACAAAAAAAGAAAGAGTATAGGTCTCCCAGCCTGACCCACCTTCTCAAGCTGTTGTGATGCTTCTTTGTATCTGATCCATTTGAGCTAATTTTTTTTTTTTTTTTTGCCATCAGTAATTCCGAAATCCAATATCCAACCACTAAACCTTCCACGGGACGGTTTGGTAAATATCATTGCCTCTTTTTATGTCATACGAGAAAGAGATAGATAAAAATATAGCTTGCAATCTGGTTTCACCGTATAAAAACTTAAAATCTGCTTGTAACGATACCTCTCTAGTTCTCCCTGTATTCCTTATAGCTTCAGAATTTCATTATTATGCCTCAACTAGCTTTTGATCTATTCGTAAAATACGATGAATATTTGTGTCAGCACGAAAATGCACTCTGTTATCAGGCATCATTCGTGGATCAATGGCTCGTGAACAATAAGACTCCTGAAATAACGGCCTTCCCAAATTCCCTATCTGAACACAATAAATTTGAGATGTCTTAGAACGTCGACTTTGCTCCAAATCTCGGCGTCCAACAGCACTGCTTCTCTGGTTTCGGCTCTTGAGAGAGATGGCTGCCATTAATCCACAGACATTCAGGCACGTCACTGAGAGGAAAGCACTCCGGAATTCCAGCCGTTTATGGAGATCGAACTACTCTTGTACAGTTCTGTTAACTCAACTATGCCTCCGATTGTGAAGGCTAGAACGCAGTTAGTGTACACTGTTCAGTTAGTCGAGCTTAGATCGTGCACACAATGTCACTGTTCAAAGGACTGTAAGCATTGGAAGCTGGCAATTAAATAGGCAGACATAAGATGCATGTCATACCTACATTCAGCCACTATCACGAGACGCAAATCGTTTGAGATCACGCTAGTAGTGGTAATTCAAGTACGAGGCAATGCAGTTTCGTTGGGCAGCAGGTGGATGGCTCTGTCTTGGTTTAAGATAGTCGTATTTACGGACGTAAAGAGATTTTAGAGTGAGACAGGGTCTGATCATCACGTGAACAGAATATCAAAACGGATACAAAAGTGTTAAAGAGCTCGGAATGGGGTAACACCATACTAAATTTTAACAAGCTTTTTATTTGGACTTCATGCCTATAGGAAGATGTCAGCACTCGAATAGACGGCCTTTATTTTAGGAGTGGGTTTGTCATTTTTATACCGTCTGTTGCAGATCTTGGTGGATTTTACAATTTTTTGTTGGCTTAACGGATGACCTTCCTCTGCCGAGGAAACATAATCGGCCAATTCGACTTGGGGTCCATTCGAGTTACATTACCTCTCCACACAACGCATTTACTTACAACCTGACCTACTGTGTTACGATTCTTGCACATTTCATCCGTCTCACATTTGTAGTAGGACCGATGTTCTAAAGTTTCCGTGCCTTTTACCGGGCCGAAAATTCGCCTTTGTGTGTGTATATCTCTTTTCTAAACTGGTGGAATGTTACGCCATGAAGGATCAGTACGAAATTTATCAGATTTTGTAGAGATATTCTCCACATGTATTAAATGACGTATATTTCGTTCCACGTGCCACTAATGCCCATCAACAACGTCAGCAACCTCGACATAAAAGCTTTCTGCGCATGGTTCCGCGTTATTTTGTGTAAACCTGCTGCTGGAGAAAACCAACGTTTCGGCCACGGTTGCAGCGGCCTTCTTCTGGGCCTACCGGTGCGTTCTAGCTATGCAGTGTCCCTTATATTACTGTTCACTGCGCATTCCATTACATCATAATTTTAAAAATATCATTTCATTGGTCACATAAGGTAGAAGTAGAGGGAACTTTATTTTAATAGGTTACTGCAGAGGAGGGAGGGTGTAACTTCTGTCGTCTATTGGTTCTTGTATTATGTCCCATGATTGGTGGTCACCGGCGAATATGAAGTTGGCTCCAGTTTACCAAGTCGGGCGACGTCGGCCGCGCGGCGGCTGTTCCTCGCCGGTAGTGCTCTCACCTCGGGTTGAAAGTGCTGTCTGTTGGACCCTGATTGCTGGTAGCCAAGACAGGGGAAGCCTGAGTCCATCCTCTCTATTCATGTTCTTAGGGTGTTTAAGTATTTCGATGGCCTCTCCGATTTTGCGTTTCGTCATATCGGGCTGCTCGTCTTACACATAGGCCTAGTTGAATTTGATTTCTTTTCGGCAATCTTGCCGATATTCTGCCACTGAAGATTTGTTGCGTTGTCCTAGACGAATATAGCATCCGCATTCCCGAATGCGAGTTGCTATAGGCCTGACAGTCTCGCCGATCTATGCCTTTCCACATTCGCATTCCACCTTGTACACGCCTGCAGTGTGTAATGCATTCACCTTGTCCTTAGTGGAGCCTAGCACTTCCTGGATCCTGCGACCACTATCGTAGACGGGCTGCACCCCAACCTAGTGAGTAACATTTTCACATAGGGTAAGCGCACTGCTGGCTGCAGTTTGCCTATTTCTTGCTTATCTTGCTTACTTGTATTCGTCGACACGGCTGTGTGGATAGACTTATGGCTTTAGCGATTGCCATTGGCTAGAAATGTTGTGCATTGCCTGATAAGGTCAGTGTTATGTTTTGAGCATCACCTAGGCGCTGCGCGCTGATTGCCAAAGAACGGATGACCGAGTTCTTCTGCACTGGGTGGTGGTAGGACCGAGCACGCAGATACCTGCCTGTATGTGAAGGCTAACGATACGCTTTGTGCCCAAGTGTGCTCTCCGTTGTCCTTTATACTTCAACGTCTAGAAATACAATCTGCTCCGAGGGTAACTGTATCTTCCCGTGCATGTTGTTCAAATATTCGTGAAACTTGTGTAGCTCCGTTTCACCATGAGGCCATATAGCAAACGTGTCGCCCAAGTATCTGAGCCAGCAACGTGGACGTAAAGGAGCTGAACAAAGGGCAGCTGCTTCAAAGGCTTCCATGAATATCCCGGCTGCCAGCGGAGATAGTGGAGACGCCGTCTGTCTGCTCATAGTATTTTCCTTGCTATTTTAAGTACTTTGAAGTCAGGCACAACTCAACCAGGTCGCATATGGTTGAAATGGCTCAGAGCACGATGGGACTTAACATCTTAGGTCATCAGTTCCCTAGAACTTAGAACTACTTAAACCCAACTGACCTAAGGACGTAACACACATCCATGCCCAAGGCATGGTCGCGCGGTTCCAGACTGAAGCGCCTAGAACCGCTCGTCCACCCCGGCCGGCAGGTCGCGTATGTCTGACCAGACATGCTCCTGAAGGATGCGGATAGTTTCGTCTACAGGCACGATCGTAAATAGTGACTTCACGTCCGTAGGTAAATTGTTTCTCCCTTTAGGCATTCTATAAATTGCATTGAGTTCTTCACATAAGAGTCCGTCTTGCAAACTAGACGTCTTAATTTTCAGGTTAGATGCTTCGCCAGATTGTAAGTAGGCGAATTTATCCCATTCACTATTAGCCTCAAAGGATAACTTTCCCTTTGTATCTTTGGAAAACCGTATATTCTAGGAGCGACTGGTACTCTGGAAATTATATCAGTATACTTCTTGGCCCTCATGTTTACGAGTACACTCTTGTATTCGCTTTGACACGCACGTAAACAGCCTGTGAATATCGTTTTGAGGAATCTCTAAGCATGCCTGAAGCACATGTTGTATCACTTCAGTCAGAAATGTCCCTCTTCCCATCATGTCGCAGGCACGCTCTAAGGACGACAATAATGGGACTGGAGAAGCCAGTAAGTGATCTTCACACTCCTTGAAGAGCTTCTGGTGTGATATCTAAATGTTGAGTCTTCAGTTATCCTGCTGGAACATGGCAGTTGATAAACTGATCATGAAGGGCATGACAATATGAGTATTCTTGCAACCTACTAGAGAGGATATAGCCTCCATTCATTAATTACCAAAACAATCCTCTTGTCATATTCAATTGCTTGGAGGAGTTGGAAAGGTATGAACCTTGAGAATCGCCTCCTCCAGTGACCTTCTAACAGGTTGTCTGCAGATACGTCGGCGTCGATCTGAATGCCACAAACTGAACCGAAACTCCTCACATATCTGGTTGGCTTCATTACATAAGTTTCTGTTTTCTATGGTGTAGTGTCAAGATCTCAAATCAGCTTCCAGCATTTTGATGCTGACAGTTCATTGTAGTACTATGGCTGCAACCTCTCACCGTGTTCCAGTTTGTGCCGTCCATTTCTTTGCGTCCACTGGCTCTGCCGTTTACCAGAGCCAGTGATATAATCATACGATTTTTCGTTGTGTAGTCCTGGGGGGACCTGTGGTTACTCTTTTGGAACACAGTTTTTCTGAATCTACCTCTTCACTAAATGATCTGTTGTCATTGGACTGCATCCAACTGTCTGTGCAATTTCCGTCCAGATAAAAAGTAATCCAGTTCCGTTAAAACGGTTACAGTATTTTACCCTTGGCTCTGCCAGCATAGCCGTCCGCTGTGGTCGAGCTGTTCTAGGCGCTTCAGTCCGGAATGACGCGGCTGCCACGGTCGCAGGTTCGAATCCTGCCTCGAGCATGGATGTGTGTGATGTCCTTAGGTTAGTTAGGTTTAAGTAGTTCTACGTCTAGGGGACTGATGACCTCAGATGTTAAGTCCCATAGTGCTTACAGCCATTTGAACCATTATTCTGCCAGCATACGCCATGTAAAATTCAGTTAACATATTTGTTGACACATTTCACCTGTATCACTAACGAATTTCGCTCTGTAGCTTCCTTTACATGCAGCTCAATGTTTATGACATGGTATCTCCTTAACTTTCTCCCGTACAATCATTATTTTGTAGGTACATTCAGTGGCATATATGGATACAGCCTGATAAACGTGTTAAGAATTGACTTAGTATCAAAAAAGTAATAAAGTTAAACGTGGTGCATGATACGGTAGTTTTTCATGCATCTCAGCATTTATGGCTATGTGTCGTACAATAATGTAATTTAGCTGGTACATTCAGTGGAATATGTGAATACTGTCTGCAAAATAAGTTGGGAATACATTTATCAATAAACAAGCAATTAATTAAAATGTCATTCCAGATGCGACAATTTTACCGCATGAACAGAAGAAACGCAGTTAGCGATAAACGTTTTTTTCATTTCATCATATTGAAGGGGCTATCAGCGGAAAAGTTTCGTGAATGTTTGAAATTATATGTGAGGTTTGTTACAATTCACCAAGAGCTTTTTAATGTTAAATACTGGATGAATAAAGTCCGGGTACCTGCGCGTCGTGAGCTGCACTCCTTTACTCTCAGCCCCATCCCTTTGTTAGGGTGACTGTTCTTATCCCCTCAGCGATTCTTTCCATATGATATTGAACCACTCTTGGTTGAAACCGGTCTCACAAATTGGAGGAGATGTGGCGTATACATACATACATTGGTACATTTTTATAACGTGTACGGATTTGGTGAGGACTCATTTAATAAGAAAACCGCATTGTGGAAAGGGCAATCTCTGATAGAAAGAAGCTTCCGTCCGCCTGAGCTCTTTGGTATTAAGGAAGGTTCGAGTTTCTTAGGATTTATTGTGGCGTTGAAAGAACTGCAGTAAAGTTTTCTAAAAGTTTTGGGGACACTACCAAACGTTACCTGTTTTTGGATGGTTTTCGAGACAATTTGCCGTTTCGATCGAAAGCGCCTCGTACTTGTGTAGATGTAACCGACAGAGCAGCAATGCAGTTCCAGTTCAAAAGACAAATTCTTGTATGACAAAACTGTCGATGCAGTCTACGATGTTTTCCTCGGGAAAAGTTTCCAGGATCTCCATAATGAAGTTGCAAAGATGATACAATGTTTCGATCTACATACGTGCATGAAAGGCTTTCTTCGATTATGAGATTAATTGAGTCATGATGACATGGCAGCCCAAATGCGAAAATTCTGAGAACCATCTGCATCTGTCCGTATAGCGACAGTTAGTACTAGACATGACTTTTATTACGTCTTCAGTGTGCCGAGCATAATAAAATTTTAGTGAAAATGTTTTTGTTTTTGTTCTCATGAAATATGTGAAGCCTCATGCAAGACGTTCAGTGTTCCTTGCTCAGTTGCACTGCCATCTAAATTCAGCATGTTCGCAGTTTCCACCTCTTCCTCCTCTTCCCGTGTGATAATTGGGGAAATGTGCTGCCTTACAGCAGAACTAAGCACGTGAGTGAGAGCGCTGCATGTGTGCTGTATTCTTGCCTATTCCTGATCTATAGGAATGACTGAAAATCCCGGGAACAACTTGCATAAGGTTTTGACTATAGTGTGCTATAGGTATTAAAATATTAGATTATCAGGTTGGTAACTATTCGTTCAAGGTATCCATGATGTAAGACTTGCTGTGTCTGTTACGGTATTACAATGTAATCTTTTGTTTAAATTTTCGTAATTATTATTATCTTAATCGCTGCCTCCCTTGGGTACATAACCATGCAATGTCGCATGTGTGCAGGTGGCTCAAAACGTTTTTCGAACAGTTTACGTTGTTTCCTGAATTTGAATTATAGTAATTATCGTTACTTTTCCCCTTACTTTGGAAAGCCCAAGCAGATCAAGGAAGAAATGCACAACTGTCATAGCAGCTTACATAGCGAGCTTCGCACCTACGCTAGTGTTTGGTGACGTCACGCACAGTAGAGCACACCGCGCGCCGGCAGGCTGAGCGACAATAGAGGGAGGCAGGTGTCCGTGTCACGCGACGCTGAATGGCTGACGGGGCGCCTCGGACGTCCGGCTGCGTAACTGGTGGGCGCGCCGTGCGATAGCCGCTGCGGGTACACTGCACGGCACTGTACTGTCCCTGTCAGCAGCCCATCACTCGCCTAGGCGGCTGTCGCGACAGGCCGTGCTGTGCCACGTTGACGTTGTAATGCCGCGCCTCCGCCGCCGTGCCCGTAGCTTACCAGCGAACAGGCGTGCACACATACATGTACAGACAGAGCTAGTACATTTGCGACACACGTGAATTGTTCGCCATGACTTTTTTTCTGTAGAAGTTTGAGTCCATGAAAATATCTACTTTTTCACAGCTGCTCTGCAATTCCACACTAAAATACTTGTCAGCGGGGTCATCCAGTCACTTTCAGACTATTACTCTATCATTCCACTCTCCGACTGTTTTTTTATGCTGAGAAATTGGAAGGAGCGACCTGTTTCACTTCGTAAAAGCCATCTAAAGCCAAGTCACATAAATATTTCTGTATTTACAAGTTACCTGTTTGAATGACTTCGCTGTTATCTTCAGGTCTTCAAAAATTTGTGTTATACATTGTGTTCATTTTCAGTTGGACCTCACACCAACATGCCATGCAGAAGAATTTGGCACATAAAATAAGGATTTGTTATAAATAAAACATTTAAAATCAAGAAGCACATTGTGCACACGGCCTTGTCCAAATATGTAGTGCTGACACATGACCGTTATGTCGTAAAAAAACACGTTATACAATCAAATACATAGTAAGACATCTGTTAACTTCGCTGGACCTGTTGTAAACATTTGAAACCCACTTTAGACGTATAAGGTACAGCTTACGCTGGACGTATTCCAATAAATGTTTTACACGTCATCTAAGTTGTATTTTCAATGAATTCAACATGTCCAGCTAACGTTAACAGATGTTCTACTATGTATTTTACTGTATAATGTGTTTTTTTATGCAGTAACATTGATTTGAGAGCGCTACGTATATAGACAGGGTCATGTGCACAACGTTTTATTTATGTCAAACCTTTATATTATGTGCTACATTTTAAGTACATGACAAGTTCTAGGGGACTGATGACCTTATATGTCCCATAGTGCTCAGAGCCATTTTTTTAAGTACATGGTAACTTGAGGTGAGATCCCACAGAATATGAACACATTTTATAACATAAATCCTTGAAGACAAACAAGAAAGTCTGTCAAAACCGGTTGTTTCTAAATAAAGAAACATTTATGCAATCTTCGCTTTAGAAAGTTTTTACCAGTTCCACTCTCCAAGAGCAGCTGGGAAAAACGAACGCTTAAATCTGTCCTTTCTAGGTCTGCTATCTCTAATTTTATTATAATCGTCATTTCTCCACGCGCGGGTGGGAATCTAAGAAATAATTTGCAATGGGAGGAAAATTTGGTTATTGAATAGTGATAGTTTTTGATATACTTAGAACATCGTTCGTGATCTGAACATGGCTCGAACATTCTTTGATATCATTTTATCGAAAGTAATTATGGGCAGCTACAATTCAGTAATTACTTGAGGAAATGAAGGAGTCGCCCATCGTTTCCCTATCAAAAATGTTCTTCTGGTGTTGGACCAGCTATCGACGTAAAAAAGTCACTAGTGCGTAAAGATCAAAAATGTTTTGCGTACTGAATAATTAAAACGTAGTGCAGCTCAACGGTATTCCTAAGGAACATGTTATTACCTAATCCCGTGCGAACATCGTACTCTGAACGGATAAATATCTTCGTGGATTACCTACTCGACGTCAGTACTTTAATTAAAACCAGCAGCCCGCACTAGCTTCACGTGACGGGACTACTTGTCTGAGGTAGCATTATAAATTATACACGCAAGCCTTCCTCGTGACTGAGTCTGTCTGTTACTGATAACCGCATCAAAATACATGCAGCAATTTCTGTGATTAGCCTTCACAAACAAACAGCAAAAATCGACGAGGTACTTCATCACAGGTATGCATCCACACGCTCAGTGACCCTTATTCGTTTTTAAAAGATACAACAAATAAATATTTCATGGTGTTTGCAAAAGAGGTTCGAGACTATTAGCCAGTTATCGCAGTGTGTGTTAATGTTCCTGACAGTGTATTTAAGTGGTCCTTAAATAACAATATGTCGACAATACAATATGCAGCAAAATATCCTTCGACTTCTCCTAGACAGTAACTGACTTGTGGCCTTGAAAGGACGACAAGAAGAAAGGAAGAATGATTATGATGTAATGGCCTGTCGACGTCCGGATCATTAGAGACGCAATATCAGCTCGGATTGAAGACGGATGAGAAATAAAATTAGCCATGGACTGTTCCGAGGAAATATCCTGACATTTTCTTAATTGGTTCAGCGAAATCAAGGAATACCTAAGTCTGGGTTTCATCCGCCGTCCTCCAGAATGGAGTCTGATGTTATGGCACTGCGCCATCTTGTTCGGTTTGGGAACTAGAGGAGTCTGTTTGACCACAGTGTAAATTTTTATGCAGATGCCAATAAAGTAGTATCGTCTGAAAATCTCTGTATAGTTTGGAAAAAAAATTGGGGATACCTACGACATGACGAAGCTTTGTGTACGTGACACATGCTCGGTAGTTATATAACGTCAGTCCAAGAAGTTCCGAGGCTGGATTTTCCCCCCACCCCCCGCCCCCACGTTATCCACCCTGCCCTTCCCTCCTAGTTGTGGACGAGGTACACAACGTTCATACAGTCATGTGAAACTATGAGAAAATCCCTTCTTTGACATGTTGCACAACTGGCACATCACGCTAACTTCAGTGTCGGCGACGTCGTCGAATCATTGATTCATGTTTATTTCTGCACTACGTCGTTTTGACGTAGTCTCGTATTGATAATATCAAGTCTCGTCAACTATGATGATTTTTTTTTTCAGAATAGAAACACTGCTTTGCATTTCAATCAGCTCGCGCAGGAGTCAACGCGTCTTTTTTTTTCTGGTGTCAAGGTGTGCAGGACAAACTATGCAGACATTTATCTCTTGTTCAAAATTCTGGAGAATTGATTTAGAGATACTGCTCCACTGCGATTTCTGACACAACGTTGACACAATATTGTCTCACTTCCACAATCTGACGTCGCCTGCTGACAAATCACTGATCGATTGCACGTCTGTTGTTTACAGTTGCTAGTTCAAGTTGCCACCGTAGGGTTTTCTTTTCCTTTTTTAGTCTTGTGACAGGTTAATTACGGCCCGCCACTACGAATTTCTCTACTGTGCCAATCTCTTCAATCCAGAGTATCACTTGCAACCTATGCCCTCAATCATTTGCTGGATGTATTTCGGACTCGGTTTTCTTCCATAGTTTTTACCCTCTACAGCCCTTTCTAGTACCTTGGAAGTTATTCCCTGATGTTTAACAGATGTCCTGTCATACTGCCATTCCTTTCCTAGAGGCAAAACAATTGGAAAGCCGGCTCGTGTTTCGACGTTGCTCACGTTTGGGCCCAACGTGAGAAAGATAGATAAACTATCAAACAAACTTAGCGACATTGGCAGAAACACCCAAAAAATACCTCCGACAAACGGGCGTGAGGTGATTCTTTGAGATGGTCCATTGGAAGATCCTTCGAGGGGAGGAAGAGGGCATGAAGAAACGTCGCCTGGACGGACCGACCGATGATTAGTCAGCGAACATCATACTTCGCTACAACCACCTAGCCGCTACGCTACTCAACAGAAGAAGACGTCGGTACCGCACCAATAAGTCAACGCAGAAAATGCCATCCCAGATGTTACCAGAAAGAAGTTCGTGTCGTAAATACCCAGGTGGCTAATGAGTACGAAGGAACGGCGGCCTCACCATATGAACTTGGAGGCTGATGAACTCCGCCAGAAAAAACCGAATCTGAGGGTCGCTCGTTCGATTCCGGGTTAGAACACTGCGCATCACGCCGTAGCGGCTAGTTAATAACGCAACGAACTGATTCGCAAGGAGAAGACTGCGCCGCCGCCGCAGAGAATCACGGGCTCACGGGCACGGTACTGACGGAAGAATACGCTGTCGACACGGCAGCGCAACATGAGCCGTCGCCGCATTAGCAGTCACCAGATTCTGCACTCCGCCGCTCCTTAGCCGCACGGAATTGAACGAGTCCAAGAACGATGTACACTACTGGCCCTTAAAATTGCTACACCACGAAGATGACGTGCTTCAGACGCGAAATTTAACCGACATGAAGAAGATGCTGCGATATGCAAATGATTACCTTTTCAGAGCATTCACACAAGGTTGGCGCCGGTGGCGATACCTACAACGTGCTGACATGAGGAAAGTTTCCAACCGAATTCTCATACACAAACGGCTGTTGGCTGTCGTTGCCTGGTGAAACGTTGTTGTGATTCCTCGTGTAAGGTGGAGAAATGCGTACCATCACGTTTCCGAATTTGATAAAGGTCGTGTTGTAGCCTGTCGCGATTGTGGTTTGTCGTATCGCGACATTGCTGCTCGCGTTGGTCGAGATCCAATGACTGTTACGGAATATGGAATAGGTGGGTTCAGGAGGGCAATACGTAACGCTGTGCTGGATCCCAACGGCCTCGTATCACTAGCAGTCTAGGTGACAGGCATCTTATCTGCGTGGCTGTAACGGATCCTGCAGCCACGTCTCAATCCCTGAGTCAACAGATGGGGCAACAGATGGGGACGTTTGCACGACAACAACCATCTGCACGAACAGTTCGACGAAGTTTGCAGCAGCATGGAATATCAGCTCGGAGACCATGGCTACCGTTACCCTTGACGCTGCATCACAGACAGGAGCGCCTGCGATGGTGTACTCAACGACGAACCTGGGTGCATGAATGGCAGAACGCCATATTTTCGATGAGTGCAGGTTCTGTTTACAGCATCATGATGGTCACATCCGTGTTTGACGATATCGGGGTGAACGCACATTGGAAGCGTGTATTCGTCGTCACCGTACAGGCGTATCACCCGGCGTGATGGTGTGGGGAGCCATTGGTTACAAGTCTTGGTAACCTCTTGTTTGCATTGATGGAACTTTGAACTGTGGACTTTACATTTCAGATGTTTTGCGACCCGTGGCTCTACTCTTCATTCGATCCGTGCGAAACCCTACATTTCAGCAGGATAATACACGACCGCATGTTGCAGGTTCTGTACGGGCCTTTCTGGATACAGAAAATGTTCGACTGCTGCCCTGGCCAGCACATTCTCCACATCTCTCACCAATTATAAGCGTCTGGTCAATGGTGGCCGAGAAACTGGCTCGTCATAATACGCCAGTCCCTACTCTTATTGAACTGTGGTATCGTGTTGAAGCTGAATGGGCAGCTGTACCTGTACGCGCCATCCAAGCTCTGTTTGACTCAATGCCCAGGCGTATTAAGGCCGTTATTACGGCCAGAGGTGGTTGTTCTGGGTACTGATTTCTCAGGATCTATGCACTCAAACTGCGTGAAAATGTAATCACATGTCACTTCTAGTATAATACAGGGTGAGTCACCTAACGTTACCGCTGGATATATTTCGTAAATACTGACGAACCGATTCCACAGACCGAACGTGAGGAGAGGGGCTAGTGTAATTGTTTTATACAAACCATACAAAAATGCACTGAAGTATGTTTTTTCACACAAACCAACGTTTTTTTAAATGGAACCACGTTAGTTTTGTTAGCACATCTGAACATATAAACAAATACATCAGTGCCGTTTGTTGCATTGTAAAATGTTAATTACATCCGAAGATGTTGTAACCTAAAGTTGACGCTTGAGTACCACTCCTCCGCTGTTCGATCGTGTGTATCGGAGAGCACTGCAACATATATCGCGTTTCTACAGAATGATCTGCCAACGTTGCTCGAAAATGTCCCAGTGGAAACGCGTCTACGTATGTGTTATCAGCATGATGGTGCACCTGCACATTCCGCAATTAACACTAGGCTGACCCTTGACAGGATGTTTGACGGGCGTTTCATAGGACTTGGACGACTCATAAATTGGCCAGCCCGTTCTCCTGATCTTACACCTCTGGACTTCTTTCTGTGGGGTACATTAAAGGAGAATGTGTACCGTGATTTGCCTACAACCCCAGAGGATATGAAACAACGTACTGTGGCAGCCTGCGGCGACATTACACCAGATGTACTGCGTCGTGTACAACATTCATTACGCCAGAGATTGCAATTGTGTGCAGCAAATGATGGCCACCACACTGAACATCTATTGGCCTCACATGTCGGGACACACTCTATTCCACTCCGAATTGAAAACGGAAACCACGTGTGTACGTGTACCTCACCCCTCATGGTAATGTACATGTGCGTCAGTGAAAAAGACCAATAAAAAGGCGTTAGCATGTGGACGTAATGTGCTGTTCCAGTCTCTTCTGTACCTAAGGTCCATCACCGTTCCCTTTGGATCCCTACGTAATTCGGTGCTCTCCGATACACACGATCGAACAGTGGAGGAGTGGTACTCAAGCGTCAACTTTTGGTTACAATATCTCCGGATGTAATTAACATTTTACAATGCAACAAACGGCACTGATTATGTATTTGTTTATATGTTCAGATGTGCTAACAAATCTAACGGGATTCGATTTTAAAAAACGTAGGTTTTTGTTAAAAAACATACTTCCGTACATTTTTGTATGGTTTGTATTAAACCATTACACTAGCCCCTCTCCTCACGTTCGGTCTGTGGAATTGGTTCGTCAGTATTTGATGTGGTTTACGAAATATATCCAGCGGTAACGTTAGGTGACTCACCCTGTATATTTGTCCAATGAATCCCCGTTTATTATCTGCATTTCTTCTTGGTATAGCAATTTTAATGGCCAGTAGTATATTAGTCTGTTTAAAGAGCCTTATGGCTCAGTAAATGACTTAAAGTAGAACCACCTATGTTTCATTCATTCCTCAACCACTGAGCCAACGAAAGAGCCCACTCGACCGCCCACAAAGTGTTGCTTTCTTCCCGGTATCCCTGACAAAATAATGACCTTTGCTCCCCTCTGGCATTGATACTCACTATCTAGAGTCACTAAAATTTGGCCGCTACATTGCTGATCATTACTTTCGTCTTTCTTCAGTTTACTTTCACTCCACATTCTGTACTCATTAGCAGATTCAGCAGATCATGTAATTCTTCTTCCCTTTCACTAAGTGCATCAACCTCATCAGTGAATCTTATCATTGATACTTTTTACCCTGAATTCCATTTTCTGTCTTGGTCCATTCTTTTATTTCTGTTACTCTTCTTAGACGTAAAGATTGAACAATAGGGGCAAAAGACTACACCCATGCCTTACGCCCTTTTTAATATTATCACTTCGTTTATGGTATACCATTCTTCTTGTTCTCTATTGGTCCCCGTGCGAATTGTATATTACGCGCCTTTTCCAATAGTTTACCCATATTTTTATCCGGTTTTCGAACATCTTGCGAAGTTTTTCATTATAGAATGTTTTTTTCAAGTCAACAAATCGTATGAACGTTTCTTGATTTTTTTTTTAGTCTTGCACCATTTATCAACTGTAGTCAAAAACGTCTCTCGAGAGCCTTTATCTGTCCTAAAGCCTGACTGATGATCATGTAATACATCTGCAATTTCCTTACGTAACCTTTCTTCAATATTCTTATACGTAAAAAAAAAGTACGGCCTCGGATGTCACTGTACGGACGATATATTCGTGCTGATCTGGCACACAATTCGATTAACGTATCGCATTCTTCACCATAGAAAACAACAAATCTCCCTGGTAATTTTTCCTTTGTGGTACTGTCAATGGCGATTACTGAACTATACACGACATGTAAGTTTTCATCCAAAAGTGCAATACTTTTTCATTGCACCAGAGAAAAACGTACTTGTTTAATGGTGGAAAACATATTTTAGAAATAGTTAATTTTGCGGTATATAAAGTACCAAGGACATAAAATGTTATATGATGGGACACGAGTGATTGCCGCTGCGCCGCGTTATTGGGACTGCGTAGTGAAATAAGCCATTGAAATCCGGCTATATGACAGTATTATAAGCACGGATAAGGGTATCCTTTAAGTAAGTGTTGGAAGCCTGTTTTGTTTGACATAAAAAAAGAGTGGTATTCGTTTCGGTCATCAAAAGATGTCAACAAATTCTGATATCGAGTTGCCGGCCGTGGTGGTCTAGCGGTTCTAGGCGCTCAGTCCGGAACCGCGCGACTGCTACGGTCGCAGGTTCGAATCCTGCCTCGGACATGGATGTGTGTGATGTCCTTAGGTTAGTAAGGTTTAAGTAGTTCTAAGTTCTAGGGGACTGATGACAACAGATGTTAAGTCCCATAGTGCTCAGAGCCATTTGAACCATTTTTTTTTCTGATATCGATTTGTTGTTTCCGCGAGTTTTCACCACCGGTGCGCTGTGATGCTTTGAGCTAGAGGGCAGATACGTTGGCACAGTCGCGGTGGGCTTACCATAGAGACGGTGTATAAGGGAGCCGTCGCTGCTGTTAGATTCTATTTCCGTGGAGTCAGTGCGACGGCTTACTCACCTGAAGATGGCGGTGTGTTCGAGTTGCAGACCCGATATAAATATCGTCAATTACTGCGCAGAGCAAGTTTACAGAACCATTCGAAATTATTTTCTCACAACACCATAATTTAGCCCGAATACGTATATATTCAACAAAAATAAGTTTCGGATTTATAAAAGTAAGTAAAAAGATCAAAGAAGTAAACAAAGGTCTGGTACCAGAAATTAGACCAGATTTATTTTCCGTCTTGACTGCAATTTCTTTTTGTTTTTGGTTTTTATGACAGGTTTCGGTTCAGCATGAACCATCCTCAGATATACATCTGATTGTATCATTTACAAGAGTAGGTCGTCCAGTTATCAGCAAAATTTACATTCATTATATACTCTCCGTGGGACATTCAGATCGACTGCTATAATTTTTCATATTCAAAAAGGGTTCAAATGGCTCTGAGCACAATGAACTTAAGATCTGAGGTCATCAGTCCCCTAGAACTTAGAACTACTTAAACCTAACTAACCTAAGAACATCACACACATCCATGCACTAGGCGGGATTCGAACCTGCGACCGTAGAAGTCGCGGGGTGCAGACTGAAGCTTCTAGAACAACTCGGCTACATTGGCGGGCTATAATTTTTCAAGATAAATACGTCTGCTCCAGTTTTACTTTACTGGAGCGGATATACCCATCACGAAAAATTTACATTCTAAGTCACATAATAAAAACAATTTGCTACATGATGTAGCCTATAATTTTTTTCTGAAAGGTGGACAGGATACACTTGTCACCGACACAATCAAACCAGAGGGTGGAACCCGGCCATTTAAAAAATAAAACGCAATCGAGATGGATAATAAATCGTTTTAGAAACAGTGACTGCGGATCTTATCTCCAAGGACATTACGTCAATTTTTGCAAATAAATGAGGCCTTAGAGCACCTGCAGAATTAACGCATTAGTGCTCAGACTTGGGAAAAGATACTGAAGCATTTAGAGAAAAAAAAATTTATATTAGTCGAGTGTATAGTTCCTTTTGTACGGCAAGCAAAACTGTGTAACTCTACGAAAAGTGAAAAGACAACCTGTAGTTAATAGATACATGGAGAAGTGAGAAAATCGGAATCTGTAAACCTCATACTGAAGAAAGAAAATTGAGAAGCGGTAAGGTTCGAAGTTGAAGCAAATACAATGCAAAGATGGTAAAGTAACACATCAGTGGCGGAGAGGGACATACGTAGGTAAACTGACGGTAAACGTGTAAGGTATAAGACATCGTTTAGAGAGGTACCTGAGTCGTCTTACAACGAACAAATAACATGTCCAGGAGAAACAAAGAAGAACTTTTGCGTATAAAAATTTATTTTTAACTATTCAAAAAAAGAGAAATAAACAAACTCATTTATTAAGTCACAGAATATCTATCTCGTATAATGGAATTGTATTGTAGGCTAAACAGAGTCTCAGTTACCCAGTGTGTTAGTGTTTAAAGGTTTAGCCATCTTGGGAATGTTTAAGTTTATTATAGCCAATGTCCCTGCAGACGTACAGAAGACAGTACCTCCGGGAGCGGGAACTCAGCTTGTGCCACTAGCTATTCTCAGATTGCATAGCAGATCAAAAGCAGTCGCACAACCCGGTCCTCAGTGCGCCGCAGTGTGGCGACGTGACAGCAGGCACTCGCCGTCGCCAGGGACTGCGGCAGCAGAGGGCGCCGCGCCGCGCCGGCACGCGGGTGGCCGCATCAATTCGCGGAATGCGCCGTCTCTATCTACGGATGGAGGGCTATAAATTGTCTGCAATCCGCGGCGGCGACGGCGACGAAGTAATGCTTTGTGAACGGATGGCGACGGATTCTCGCCTTCCTAGACAGACGGTCGCCGTGCTGTGTGGCGTTAAGCCACTGCAGCGCACACAGCAGCAGCTCCAAAAGCGGCTACACACAACTATGTTCACCACAGAACCATTCTGCAAGTGCTGCGAGCTTCGAGTACGAGGGACGAAAATACCGAAGAGGTCGCGCAGCGGTCAACGCTGCTAGATTAACATTCGGCTCAAATCTAGGGCAATCATGGCCGGGGCAACAGGACCGTCGCCTCCCACCCCCCCACCCCCCACCCCCTTGCTCTTAAGGAAAGGCAGGGTGTATACGACTCAGGACAACCGGGAGATCCGGGTAAAAGCTTGGAATTTTTTCCTCCAGGAGAAAACCGGGAAAGCCCGGGAATTTTTCAGAATTCCGGGAATTTGTCATTGTTTCAGTTTTTTGTTAAAGTTTTGTAACTTTGACTGGCAAGAACCAATACTCTGACAAAAAATATTACTGTAGCTCGCTACTGCAGAATAATACTGCAGCAATAAAACACGAACGACATAAAAAAAAAATGAAAATAAAACTTAAGGTGCAAAGGAAATGCACCACATACCGGGTTATCAAAAAGTCAATATAAATTTGAAAACGTAATAAACCGCGAAATAATGTAGATATAGAGGTAAAAATTGACACATATGCCTGGAATGACATGGGGTTTTATTAGAACCACCGCATATTGCTAGACGCGTGAAAGATCTCTTGCGAGCGTCATTTGGTGATGATCGTGTGCTCAGCCGCCACCATCGTCATGCTTGGCCTCCCAGATCCCCACACAGCGTTGAACCATTGTAAACGCGGTCGGCCGTTATCCCAAAGTCCATCCAGCTCGCTTAACAGCCAACAACTTACTTGCTCGGAGCCTCAACACTGACCACTCTATGGTGCACTGGGCGCTCGACAAGCTCGACTATCGATAGTACCTACTGCCACCTGCAAACATATATTGTTCTCAGTACGTAAGGGGCGGTTAACCCCCAACATCCCCGCTCCCTCAAAAGGACTTCTTTGCAATCGGATGTGGAAAAAGAATATAGACAGAGTTCACAGTGATAGAAAGAGAATAAAGATATAAATTCAAGTCCAATGAAATTTACAAATTGAATGGTAACTCCTCTGACTCCGGTCGTAAACTGCCTCTACAAAAGACATTACAACTAAATTACAAACAATCCTAATGACACAACTCAAAAATTGTGATTGTTTGAAACAATACTGTCATATGTAGATTATAAAAAAAACTCCTCTACCGCAATTGATGAAGTACACAACGACGGATATCTATTGAACCATACTGTAACAAAACTGTTTTCATTTCGGTTAGTCTCAGCGAGGTGTGCCATCTAGACAACTACCAAAATCCTACTGTATTATCTCCACACATCGCAGGAAATAATTACCACTAATCAGACTAATACCTACTTAACCTAACACTTCACTGATCAAAAACATAGCTCATAACAAATAATACTTAATACATGTGCAGATAAATGACAATAATTTACTCTCTACTCAATCATGCATGTATCAATCTACTGTCAGTGTGGTCATTACAAGATCAAAATCTACAGAAATGTCTTTCTCGTTTGTTACAAATTGTGTTTCCTGCTTTTGAGCGTCTGTTAGTAACACAGTTTACAGAATGGTCCATATCTAGGTCATATTAATACATGCTATAATACTGTTAATACTAATACATCTCACACTATAATGAAAAATTATATCTCAGTTCTTATGTGCAATTCATCACTTAAGAATTGTTAAGTCTGTTCACACCGTGAAAACCCATTATCCTGAATAGATATAAATTTAGTAACTCAAAGACAACAACTGACACTTGAGCACCAGTTCTCATGACCTCTATTCTCCAAATACACATAATAACCAAAAAATCTCCATACACATTTATGTTTATGCCTGGCTAGGTCCTACTTTATCGTCCTGATCACTTCTCTCCTCTGGGATACCCCAGTCCTCATGCAGATAGTATCTCTTTATATTTTCAACCTGTTGCCATTGGCTTGAATATATTTCAGATCCACAGTATTGGGGTGTTCGATCTTGATAATTCTGTATGATCTCTTTTATACATTATGTATTTCAGAATCTAACTTCTTCTACTTAGCATGCACTTTCACCAACACTAATTCTCCTACCCTATAGGTTATAGGTTTCATCAGTTTATCATGTCTTTCTTGTTTCCTTCTCGTCTTCTCCCTTATGTTTCTTTCCACAAGTTGAAGTTTCCTCGCCCAAGTAAGGTTACCTCGTTGTGGGTATTCCATCAACTCTCGAAAAACGCTGTCAGGTTCCTGATTAAGTACGATTTCGCACAGTGCAAATCTTGTTGAAACGTGCGGTAGGTGGTTCCGAATACATTCGAATTCTCCTAGATTTTCCTTCCAAGTTCCATGTTTCTTGTGACTGTACGTCTGACAGATACGATTTAACTCCTTCATCATCCGTTCTGGAGGATTCAAAGCCGGTCTGTATCTATAGATGGTGATCTTGTCCATTTGATGTCTATTCAACATTTCCCTCCACTCCTTGGATCGGAGTTGGGATCCATTATCACTCAGGATTCATTTCGTTTTACATATATTGCTGAAGTAATCTTTTTCAAACTTATTAATGATAGCCTTGCTGGTCACTTTCTTTAATGGATAAAACTTCACAAATTTAGATACTAATTCTTCTGCAACTAGAATTTGGATGTAATTTCCTTTTGCCACAGGTATGGGACAGAACAGGTCCATTGCCACGATGTCTCTAATTGATTCTGGTGTGACCTTTATGCTGAACAGTGGCAGTTTTAGTTTTCTGACAGATATCAAAAGTGCTCAGCACCTTGCGTATACACCTTCCCAGGTTGTTGAAGATGCAGTCCAATTTCAGTTTTTCGAAGCATTTCTTAGGTCCATAATGGGCATTGCTATAGTGAGATACTAAATGAACTTGTCTATTATCCGCTCTGATATACATAACCTCCAGCTGTATTTCTTCTTCTTCTTCATGGATATAATAGTATGTCTTCATCCTCTTTTCATCGGCACATCTATAATTATGATTAATTTCAGTGTTATGTCCTGGTTCTGCTCTCTACGTATGTTCCTCAAGAACCTCTTTACAAATTCTTCATGCTGTACTCCTTTCATTAAATTTATCTGAACTACTCCTCCTTCTGGTATGCACGCAGCTGTTCCTCATGACTCGAGGGGCAACCTTGTATAATGCATCAAGTATGGTAAGTGATTTGCTAGAAGTGTATATCACTTCGAAGTCTTAATCTTGCAAAGTCATTGCCCATCTTATCAAGCGGATGTGTCTAACTTTACTTTTAGTTGAGAATGTTAGTGCTTGTGGTACGCGACCACCTTTACCTGTCGTCCTGCTAGATAATAACGAAATCGCTTGAAACCCCACACGATAGATAGTCTCTGTAATGCTATCTGCTTTCCCATGCATTCAAGCTTCTACTACCAAAGGCTGTGGACTTTATCGCCCCAGTGTCTCCTTCTTTCTTGCTCTGGTATAAATGTACACCTAGTTCATAATCTGAGGTATCTGCACCCAAATAAAAGTCTTTAGAGAAATGAGGATTTCATAATATAGCTGTATTACACAATGCTTCTTTAATGCTTTCTATTTCTTGTTGACATTCGTCTTTCCAGTACCCGGTCATTTTGGCTTTAGTACTTGTTCTCAATTCGAGGGCAGTGAGTACAGGTCGCTTCAGGAATTTTTGATAGAACTCACAGAAGCCAAAGAATACTCTCAGTTGACTTTTGTTACATGGAACTGGAAACTGACTAATTGTCTCGAGTTTATGTGGGTCAGGGTAAATACCCTCATCTGTAATTATGAAGCCCAAGAATTTTATCTGGGATTTACCAAATTCTGAATTATCCAAGTTTGCTGTCAGCCCAGTTCCGTCAAATGGCGGCAAGACTCCCTCAAGTTTCTCTAAATGTTCTTCTTACGTCTCACTTGCAATTTATATATCATCCATATAAACAGTAATCTTCTTAAGTAATTCTTCGACCAAAGTTTTGTCCAGTGCTCTAATGAATTCCGAGACCGACCATTAAGTCCAAATGGCAATACCCTAAAATGGTAATTTCTACCAGCGTATGTGAAGGCAGTATAATGACATGATTCAGGAGGCAGAGGTACTTGCCAGTAGCTGAGGTCAGGTCAATGCTACTAAGTATCTTTGCAACCTGAAAACTTTGAACTAATTCATCTATCGTTTCTGGCTTGTCTTGCTCTGGTTCAATGATGTCATTTATTGTATGTGCATCCAAAACTATTCTCACCTCCCCCATCTTCCTTGTCTACCAAAAATAATGGACTATTGTATTGGCTCTTGGTCCTCTCAATAACCCCAAGGTCAACCATTCTGTGTATTTCCTCTTCTATCACTTGCCTTTTAGCCTGAGAGATGGAGTATTGTTTAACATTGAGAGGCTTGTGTTCCTTAATATTCAATTTACATTCTACCCCTTTCATGATTCCTGGCTGCTGATAGAAGATTTTGCTCAGCTTATGTAAGATCCCCACTAACTTCTTCCAAATCTCTTCACCCATTTGAACCATCTAATCCACACATCTTTATCCTGACTACAGGTAATCTCAGTTCTTTGGAGCTCTGTTCCTTTTCCCTCACGAGGTCCACTCTCAGATCACCATCATCAAGCCTAATCAGATTTATATGGATCCCCCTTTGTCTCACTCCCAACTGGACTTCCTCAGGAGTGTCATCTAGTTTGCTGAACTCTTTTCCTCCTGATCTTGGACCTCACTTTTTCTTTGCCTGCCACCTTCTGTCTCATATTCCCTTGTATCTTTATCTCTTATAGAATCGCCTTGGAACTGACGTCTATTTCCATGGTCCCTACTCCTATGATTACCTCCTCTTCTGCAGTTGAATGATTGAGTATTAAACTAATTCCGTTGGTAATTGTCTTCTCTTTGACCCTGCTCACCTGCTTGACTATTTTCTTGCCCACGTGTGGACACCAATTGCTCCAATATCTCCATTAGGGCTTCTCTATCCGTAATCAAACTTCCAGATAAGGTTTCTTGCATCCTCTGACTTAATCTTCTCTTAATTGCAGAAATCGTTATTTCATCATTTAAGGGTTGCTCTAAGGCTTCATTCAGTCCTCATAAATGCTCAGCAACTTTTGTCGAGGCACCTCTCCAATTATTGAGAGACTTGGAATGCAGCAGGTTGTCCAATGCTGCGCATTAATGATTGTTCCATTAGTACTTCTTTAAAAACTCTTCTTCAGACTGCTTATAACTACTAAATTTGTCTTTCTGCTACACTCCCTACGTAAAAGCTTCACCTTCCATTCCATCAAAAATTGAATTTTGTCATTGTCTCGAAAATGTGTTGGAGAAATGCCTCGCAGCCACCTCATAAAAATCGTCAGGTGCAGATATCCCTTTGTTTTATCTTCTTAGCACAAATAACCTTGAGGATGCCTATTAGCAACACTCATTAATGCAATCGCTTTACTTTCCCCTATAGCCAGTGTTACATTACCAACCGTTCTGTCAGTCTCCTCAGTTTTCGGTTCTAATTGTTGGATTTCGCCTTGTAAATGTTGCATGTCCTGTGCAGTCCTCCTGTTATCTTCTTCCTTCTTCACTGCTCTTGCTTTTGTATATTTTGAGCTAATCCAATCTGTTTGTTGCCTAGTCACTTAATAGCTACTTCACGTTATTGTTGCTTGTGCGTTATCTCCTCAATCCTTCTCCCTAATTCTTCCTTAATTTCTTGAACCTCTTCAAGGGCTTAATCGGTTATCTCTTCCTCCAGCTTCTTCACATCTTCTCAGAGCAGATTTATGATCTGCTGGAATCTGCCTTCTCTCTCCTTGCAGTCTTTCCTCACGTCTTCCTTATAATCATGTAATTCACACTTCAAATTTCCTTGTTTGCGTAATGTCGTCTGAATCTTCTCGTTGACGGTGTCGAACATTTCTTGGGTTATTCTATTGGTTTCCTCGATTTTCTGACTGGTGGCTTCCATTTTGGCTTCTGTCTTTTCTTGGGTTGTTTCATTGTCTTCCTTGATTTCCTCCATTTTCTAACTGAAGGCTTCAATCTTGGCATTAGTCTTTTCCAGTATCGCCAGTAGCATGTCTTTATGTCCTCCCTCTATAATGCTTCTTTTTACTACTCCTGGGTTTAATTGGTGTCTCGAGGTGGTTGGTGAAATGCGTTAATGGGATTTCTATTGATAGTCCACAGTCTCTGACTCCTGAATCACCTCTATCTTCCTGTCCTATCTCCTCCTTCTCAGCTTCTACCTCTGTAATCTTCTGCTTGGTTTCAGTGAACATGTTTAGTTAAGTACATTATATACCAGAAGTACGAGCGATGTTCAATAAAGAACTGTGGGAAGGTTCTATGAGACCAAACTGCTCAGGTCATCGGTCCCTAGGCCTACACACTAATTAAACTAACTTACGCTAAGGAAAACACACTCACCCTTGCCCGAGGGAGGAGTCGAACCTCCGACGGGAGGAGCCGCGCGGACCGCAACAAGGCGCCTCAGACAACGTGGCTACCCCGCGCGTCCAATAAAGAATGATCATAATTTTTTTATGGTCGTAATTTCTCGCACTAAAATTTAATCTTGCGATATTCGGGTAGCTTAATGTGCAACAAACTCGCGTTAGTACTTCCATTGTTGAGACTTCTGGTTCCCGCCTGTGAGAGGTAGGCAAGGTCAGACATGTTCAGTATCGCCTACCGATGCTATTGTGGTAACAATATGAGGCTTTTTAATTCTGCTTTCACTCAACAGATCTTCAGCTGAGGCCTGTACAGTGTTACAGGAGGCCTATAGAGAGTCTGTTCCTTCCTACAGCACAGCTCGAAGGTGGTCTAAAATGTTTAAAGAGGAGAGAGAATCAATTTCAAAGGAAGGTGGACCCAGTGCTCCAGTTGCTGTTCTTACGGAAAAATCATCAACATTGCTGCTATCATTGTGAGAGAGGATCGACGAATTACCTTATGATCACTTTCTGAAATATTGAACATTTCACTGGGTTCCACCCACACGTAGCCCACAGAACAAATACCCTTGACACGTGTTTGTACACGATGGGTTCCAAGACCGTTGATTCCCGAACAAAAGGACATTCGCGTACAGGTCTGAATGCCGTTAAAGTTGATGTTAGAGGAATATCCGCAGTTTCTTTCAAATGTAATGACCGATGATGAAACTTGGCTACATTATTTAGATTCTGAGAGCAAACAGCAAGGCTCAGTGTGGAAATCTCCGTCACCAACCCCCAATAAAGCAAACGTGGTAGCTTCTGCTGGGAAAGCTATTGTCATCCCATTCTTTGATATTCATGAAATGGTTTATCAGCATGTTGTACCTACACACATTAGTAACTAGACAATACTACAGGGATGTCCTGAAAACATTGAAAGTCTATATCAGGCGCAAAAGACCACATTTTCGTCAAGCAGGCTGGATGCTGTAGCACGATAATGCGTGGCCGCATATTGCCAATGTTGTTGCTGAGTATCTTGCAAAAATCAACGTGAAGTGAATCCCTCACCTTCCCTATAGTCCGGATTTGGCTCCATGCGACTTTTTCTATTCCCTAACATGAAGAAACTGCTTCGTGGGAGGCATTATCAATCTTGAGAAGCAGTAGTGAAGGCTGCGGGGGCGATTTTGAAGGACCTCTCAAAAAATGATTTCCAGCATGTATTTAAATGAGGTATAACTGTATAAAATCTCTATCTGAACAATTCTTTTGATGTGAATGGTGAAAAAAGATTCCTAAGTATAACAACACACTAGGACAAGTGCATCGCATTCATGGGAGACTATTTTGAGAAGGACCATCAAAATTATGAGTATGAGTGGAGGCAAGTTGTCAAAAAAAAATTATGATCATTCTTTATTGAACATCCCTCGTACGTTCAACGGATGATTTTCATGAATAGAGTGAAAAACGATAGTATTTTCTTTGCTGCATGTTCTTATTGGTGAATCTTTATTCTTGTTCAGTACGAGTATGGAATGATGTTCTCTGGCGCGGCTGCCGGGATCGTCTTCGTGACTCAGCAATAACAATAGTCCCTCACATTATCGCCTACATATCAGTTTACGGGTCCACCTCAATCTACACGATTTTAAGAAGGTTTAAAGGTAGTTTCATACATAAAGTCAGAGTACAACACTTCTATGGTACACTTCTAATAAATATGCAATCGGTGACATCACTATAATGTCTACCCCTGTCTCTACTTAATATTCACTTTTCACTGTTTTTCATACGAATTTTTGTGCTTGTGCTCCACAATACAGTTTATTAACACTGTCCCTGTCGTCCAATACTGACATTTACTTTTAATTATAAGGTGTTTTGAGCTATATTATCCCGCAATTTTGCGGTTAAGTCGTAATACACTGTCCAAAGTTTCTTACACAGACTTTCAGAATGAAAACTATTATAAAGTACTATTTATCGAAGATTGTTTTTCACGCAATTTTTCATTTGTTCATGCATACATAAACTAAAGTGAAGATTTCGTTACCACTTGAACTGTTACTTATTGTCTTAAAACTACCGATTAAATAATTTATTGTTATTCTCCTTCTCATATCGTCTGTCCAAAAATTGCACAATGTCCTTTCACGGAACACCACGGCCGGCCGGTGTGACCGAGCGGTTCTAGGCGCTTCAATCCGGAACCGTGCGACCGAAACGGTCCCAAGTTCGAATCCTGCCCCGGGCTTGGATGTGTGTGGTGTCCTTAGGTTACTTAGGTTTAAGTAGTTCTAGGGGGCTGATGACCTCAGATGTTAAGTCCCATAGTGCTCAGAGCCATTTGAACCATTTTCTGGAACGCCACGATGAAACACTCCCCATTATACCCACCGTTATTGATTTGCGGATTATAGCCTAACAGTTCAAAATAGTTTGACCATGTGTAACTGATCAAGGCTGATCGGTTAATATTTTCACGGGAATTGTTTCGTTTCAAATCCGACTAAGCAAATTAGGATGTCAGATAGCAATAATCGGCACATACTTTGTTGTTAATGTTCTATACCTTTTGTCTAAACAGCACGAATGAGGCAGTTACTCCCTTCGGGTGACATAGTAATAACGGTTAACTCATTACAAGTCGCCTATTAATGTCGTCACACGCCAATAATCTTCATGGCACTGAATACACAATCCTCACTGCAATCCAAATCGTGGGTGTCCGGCGCGGTGGTCGCGTAATCACGGGGCACAAATGAACACTTAAACACATCAAACAAATCTCTCAATTAACGCCATTTCCGTATTTGCTGGAGGTCACGCCCACGGCTTTGGGTGACACACACAGCCGTTAAACAACTGTAAACGCAGCCAGCCGTCCTGCCGAAATCAGCCCTGCTCGTGTAGCAGCCAAGAGCTTCCTCAGAATGAAAACTATTTTAAAGTATTGTTTTTCACGCAGTGTTTCTCTGGCGCACTGGGCGCACAACTATCGATAGTATACGCCTACGTTAGTACCTACCTAAGTTAGGGCAAAAAGGTTTCAATGCAAGAATTAGATGGCTGTACAGATACCGTAGTCGGCAGTGTTGCTGATGTTGAGCCATATCGTAAAGAATTAAAGTCTGTTTTGGAAAAGGAAGTTAATCTGTGCCACAGATCTACAACGCGGATGAAACTCGCTTGTTTTGGAAGTCCCTACCAGCCAATTTACAGGTCAGGCGGAAATAGTTCATACCATGCTTATTTAACCTCTACATTTTATATTCCTAATTTTAGGTATTCATAGATATTTCAGAAATAGAATTAGTTCCTTTTATTCCACTCTACGACCACAAAAATAAATTTTTAGTACTCGGGGTATCGATTTTGGTGAGTGGAGTCAGTCTTCAGATCCCTTTGAAACGTATCCTAATGAAATGAAGCCAGTGTGACACCATCAAAAGATACAAGAAAAATCAGATAGGCATTGTTGAACACAACGAAAAATATTATGTAAGTTAGGCCACAGAGACGGCAGAGTCATCATATACTACTTTTCATAACCAGTCATTTCTGTAATCAGGGCTTTCGACTGGGACTCGCCCCAGTTAGAATTAGGGGTAAGGATGCCACTTAAGTCGAAATCGGTATAACACTTTTCTTGTTGTTCTTAAATGAGGTATAACTGCATAAAATCTCTATCTGAACTTTTCTTTTGATGTGAATGGCGAAAAAAGATTCCTAAGTAAAACAACACTCAGTAAAAACATTTACGAAGACTTACAAGTGGAAATGTTAATTAAAAAAGTAATGCAACACGGGCTACACAAAATATTGCTTTTTCAGTGAAAAAGGTGTTTTGTGCTACAGACACAAATGTAATCTATTACATCTCAAAAGTCCAATATAATAAAAAAATTAAAGTAAAAATAACAGAAACTTAAATTATGCTATAGAAAATAATGTTTTTTGTTCTTTCACACAATGCAGATTAGCTGAACCATACTTACATACTTTTCAAACAAGAAAAAAGAACAGTTGTCACTTTAATAGAATGAACTCCAAAGTCTGGACAAAATTCACATGCCCAGCAATCACACTAGTTTCAGCTTCCTTGAAAAAATTCCCCACAAATAATGTTCGTTTGAAAATCCCCATCTGACACGTCCTAATTGTATGCTGTTTCCCTACAATAGATTTCAATCTCCTTAGCGGTGCAGTTCTAGGAAAGTTAAACCGATTGACTTCAACCGTACCAGTAGCTTCACCTTCCAAAACACTTGAAACCATCATTGCTGTCTCATACGGTCCTCCCCTACACCCCCATTGGCAGGCTTCTTCTTGAACGTTGGGACTGTGCCCCAAAAGCAAAGAAAATATTTAACTATGTGACTCATACCATCCGACTTATTCTAACCGACTGACACTGCGCATTAACATATGGTGAAAAAAGAAACCGGTTTGAATGAGTTGCAATCTACAGCAGATAACTTAAATGTCAACGCTAGTATAATAATATTTCCTACCTCCAACAAAATAAACCCCAGATGAAAGTTACACTGTTCACCAGTTCTGGCAAATGGCGGAGTGAAGTTTAGTAGCAAACTGAGGCTGATGTTTGAATGCATGAAGAGCGAAAACGTAGTAAACGATAAGCTCTTTTTATCATTCCATTCAGAGGGGAAAGGGGATGGGTGGGCTAGGGGTTGAAACGTCACCTTAGAAAATATTTATGAATGACTGTGCTGATAAACATCTTCGTTATTTGAGTTTCAAACAGCTGAGCAAAACTGACCGTACTCAGACAATACTCTCTTTACTTATTCTGATAAACACTAAACTGACACACAATAATTTTAGCGCAACGCAATCTGACTGAAAAATCCTTACAAAAGAATGGTCCTGACTAACAATAACCTATACCTTTCATGAATCACTTACCTCACAAAAATCTTCGTTACTCGAACTACTGCAATACAGCGAGCGCCACTACTGCCAGCTAAATAAAAGATTCTAACTACTGAAGGCACTAACTACTGATAGGCATAGTTACCAAATGAAAGATTTTTATAGAGAACAAACAATGTATTTACCTTAATAGCGCTCAAAAGTCATACTATATATATATATATATATATATATATATATATATATATATATATATATATATATATATATATATATCAGTTTATGACATCCAGTCTCACAAATTTACTGTCTTTCATGAACACACGTCCAGATCATCCGCTCTCAAAACTCTGCCATCTCTCTCCCCACATCCACCACTGCTGGCAGCTCACCTCCAACTGCGCAACGCTACGCGCTGTTCACAGCCAGCTGCCCAACACTACAATGGCAGACAACAATGCAAACTAGCCACAGACTGCACACAGCACAGCCAGTGATTTTCATACAGAGCGCTACTTTGAGTTACCAATATAAAAACCTAAACAGCCTACTTACACCTAAACAGCCTACTTACAGGGTGTCAGAGAGGGTAATCTTTGAAACTGTAATCTGAAATTTTGGATGAATGTGTATTTGCGGGCCGTCAGTTCTGCTGTCTCAAGAAAAACACGCCGTTTATGACTGCACTACTTACCTTATTGTATTAAACTGCTAACGTAAGATGATACCTCTTAATGAGTACATTATGACAGCATTTTAAATCGTTAAGTTCTGCCAATACTTACGCCAAATATTGGAAAAGGAATTTTTGTTGCCCAACGATCCATCCGATACAGGGTTCCGGGAGAGCATTTTATTATATAGGTTACCGCGTGATGCCGACTGGCTTGCTCTTAATCCTCTGTTAATCGTGTGGATAATGTACGGAGGGGCACGGGACCACCGCTACCCTGGCTGTTGTTAGCTTTCCAGACGCAGCAGCTGGTACCTGGCATTCAAGCTGCAAGATTAGTGCTTCTATTTTTTAGCTGTTTCTTACACTTTGAGCCACTAGACATGAATCAATTGAGAGAGTGCCCTAACTGAACAGAACCCTTGTGATACTGTGCACCTTTATTGTAATTATGCTCCTCCCCTACTGTGTGCTGAGATTAACTGTGAGTGAAAATTTCTTTCTATTGTGTGATTAACTACAACGGCCTTAATTTTGAATAATGGCACAGGACTAATTCATGGAACGGATAACGCGACAAGCACACAAAACCATGCGTTCAGTAATGGGGGCGATAACCGCTTACTTTACTCTTGTCTGGCAACAATTTTCTAGTGAACTGTTAAGGAAGAAATGACTACTTCATTCAGCGTCACCAAAGATTGCTACAGCGGTGCTCCTATTCATTTATGTGAAATGAAATTAGTCATCGAGTAACTGGGATAAGAAAGGTAATCCCATTCTATTCATTAACGTAACTGAAAATCTCTTGCATATCTGAACATGCTCTCGACTCATTTGCACACATTGTTAGTACTTCTCTTTTTTCTTCTTCTTCTTCTTTTTGGTGGTAAGGTGTCACCAGTCTTATGACAGGTTTGATGAGGAACGCCACGAATTCCTCTCCTGTGCCAAACTCTTTATGTGAGTGTAGCATTTGCAATTTACGTCCTCAATTATTTGCTACATGTATTCCAATCTCTGTCTTCCTGTGAAGTGTTTCCCCTTCCACAGCTCCCTAGAGTACCATGGAAGTCATCCCCTGATGTCTAAACAGATGTCATATCATCTCGTTCCTCCTCCTTGTCAGGGTTTGCCACATATTCCTTTCCTCTCCATTTCTGCTCAGAACTTCCTCATTCCTTACATTATCAGTACACCTAATTTTCAACATTCGTCTGTAGCATCACATCACAAACGCTATGATTCTCTTCTGTTCCCATTTTCCCACAGTCAATGTCTCACTATCGTACAGCGCTGCGCTCCAGACGTACATCGTCAGAAATTTCTTCCCAATATTAAGGTCTATGTTTGATACGAGTAGACATCTCATGGCCAAGAATGTCCCTTTTGCCAGTGCAAGTCTGCTTTTGATGTTCTCCTTGCGCTGTTCATCATCGGTTATTTTGCTGCCTAGGTAGCAGAATCCCTTAACTTCATCTACTTCGTGACCATAAACTCTGATGTTAAGTTTCTCGCTGTTCACATTTCTGCAACATCTCATTACATTCATCTTTCTTCCACTTACTTTCAATCCATATTCTATGTTCATTAGATTGTCCATTCCATTCAGTATATCATGTAATTCGTCTTCACTTTCACTCAGGATAGTATTGTCATCAGCGAATCGTACCATTAATTCCCTTTCACCTTGACTTTTACTTCCACAATTACTTCTGCGACGTACAAATTGAACAGTAGAGACGAAAGATTACATCCATGTCTTACACACTTTTTAATCCGAGTGCTTCGTTCTTGGTAGTCCAATTTTAATATTCCCTCTTGACTTTTGTACATATTGTATATTACCCATCTCTCTCTATAGCTAAACCAATTTTTCTCAGAATTCCGAATATCTTGCCTCATTTTACATTGTCGAACGCTTTTTACAGATCGGCAAATCCTATGAACGTGTTTTGATTTTTCATTAGTCTTGTTTCCATTAACACCCGCAAAGTCAGCATTTCCTCTAAGGTGCCTTTACATTTTCTAAGCCAAACTGATCGTCATCAAGCGCATCCTCACTTTTCTTTTCCACTCTTCTGTATATTGTTCTTGTCAGCAACTTGGATGCATGATCTGATAGTGCGATGATTCTCGCACTTGTCAGCTCTTTCAGTCTTCGGAATTGTGTGGATGATATTTTTCCGAAAGACAGATGGTATGACGCCAGACACATATATTCTACACACCAACGTGAATAGTCGTTTTGTTGTCACTTCCGCCAACGACTTTAGAAACTCTGATGAAATGTTATCTATCCCTTCTGCCATATATTAACTTAAGTCCCTCAAAGCTCTCTTAAATTCGGATTCTAGCACTGGATGTCCTATCTCTTCTAAATCGACTCCTGTTCCTTCTTTTATCACATCAGACATATCTTCCCACTCACAGAGGCTTTCTATATATTGTTTCCACCTATCCGCTCACTCCTCTGAATTTAGCAGTGGAAAACCCGTGGCACTCTTAATGTTAACACCCTTGCTTTTAATTTCACATTAAGTTGTTTTGACTTACCTGTATTCTGAGTCTGTCCTTCCAACAATCATTTCTTTTTCCATTTATTCACATTCTTCGAACATTTCGTCTATGCTTCCCAGCACTTCGTCTTTATTTCATTCCTCAGTGCCTTATATTTCTGTATTCCTGAATATTCCTGATCATTTTTATACTTCCTTCTTTCACCGATTAACTGAATTATTTCTTCAATTACCCATGGTTTCTTCACTGTTATCTTCTTTGTACCTACGTTTTTCCCATTTCTGTGATTGCCATTTATAGGGATGTCCATTTCTCTTAAACGAAACTGCCTAGTGAGTTACTGCTCACTGCTGTATATATAGCCTTTGAAAACTTCAAACGTATGTCATCTCTTAATACTTCCGTATCCCACT
The DNA here is from genome assembly GCF_021461385.2 of Schistocerca piceifrons. Classification (NCBI taxonomy): domain Eukaryota; kingdom Metazoa; phylum Arthropoda; class Insecta; order Orthoptera; family Acrididae; genus Schistocerca; species Schistocerca piceifrons. The sequence goes on from NC_060138.1 coordinate 438,226,462, forward strand.
TCTTTGCGTACTGATTCTTCCTCACTAATCTCTGGAACTTCAGCCTACTCTGTATCACTACTATACTGTAACCTGAATCTATATCTGCTTCTGGGTACCCCTTACAACACAACATGTGACTTCAGTATCTCTGCCTGATCATGTTCTAATCTAACTGAAATCTTCCCGTATCACATGGCGTTTTCGAAGTAAATCTACTCCACTTGTGATTCTCGAACAGAGTATTCGCTATTACTAGCTGAAATTTATTAAAGAGCTCAATTAGACTTTCTCCTGTCTCATTGCTTGTCCTAATCCCTTTTTCTTCTGTGAACTTTTTTTCTGCTCTTTCCCTTACTACTTCATTCTAGTCCCCCATGTCTATTAGATTTTCATGTACTGTATTACCCTTTCAATATCCTCATATAATTTCTCTAAGTCTTCATCTTCAGCTTGCGACGTCCGCGTTGAAACGTCCCCTTAGAAAAATTATACATGACTGTGCTTAAACTGACACACAATATTTTTTAGCACAACGCAATCTGACTTTCAGTAATCCCTACAAAAGAATGGCCCTGACTAACATTATCCTATACCTTTCATGAATCACTTACCTCACAAAAATCTTCATTATTCGAACTACTGCAATACAGCGAACGCCAATACTGCCAGCTAGATAAAAACTACTGAAGGCACTAACTACTGATAGGCATAGTTACCAAATGAAAGATTTTGATAGAGAAGAAACAATGTATTTACCTAAATAGTGTTCAAAAGTCATAATATATATACCAGTCCATGATATCCAATATTACAAATTTACTCTTTCTGATGGACACACGTCCAGATAGTCCGCTCTCAAAATTCCTCCATCTCTCTCCCCACATCCACCACCGCTGGCGGCTCACCTCCAACTGCGCAACGCTACGCGCTGTTCACATCCAGCTGCCCAACACTACAATGGCAGACAACAATGCAAACTAGCCACAGACTGCACATAGCACAGCCAGTGATTTTCATACAGAGCGCTACGTGGCGTTACAGATATAAAAACCTAAACAGCCTACTTACAGCGTAAATACCTGAAATATCGTTGACGGTGTTGCTTTGCTGTCGATTCTGACAAGAACAACCCTACCACTGAACTATAACACTCTCTTTGCCCTACCTTTCTGTTCATAACGTATTCTATTACCATAATACCATTTTCTGCAGATGTTGATATTATCCTGTGCTCATCCGGCCAGATATCCTTGTCTTCTTTCCATTTCATTTCACTGACACCTACGACTTCTATACTCCGGCTTTGCATTTCCGTTTGCTGATTTTCTGGCTTCCCTACCACGTACGAGATTCTGACATTCCGCGCCACGACTCGTAGAAAGTTATTATTTCTTTCATTATTCAGTAATTTTCTCAAGGTTATCGCTCCTCCCTGACTTTTCCCTCCCAGAGATCCGAATGGAGGACTATTCCGGTATCTTTTGCCAATAGAGATATCATAATGACACTTTTTTACTTACAGGGCACAGGTCGTGCGGATAGAAGTTATGTGTCTTTAATGCATTGATTTCCATTGCCTTCTGAATCATCCTTACTCTATTATTGGTCACACTATTAGTACATAGAGTGGGGGGTGGGGGGTGGGGATTAATTAGCCGTCTCTCTTTAAGGCACAACATTGCTATGCACTGACATGCTGAAGTAGACAGTAAGGCATTACGCGAAATATCACTGCCGTATAAATTAAAGCGAAGCCCCAATCGTACAGGACAGGAAAGCTACGCAGTGAAATTCCTGTGGATACGCAGTATGCATCTGCCCTCGAGAGGCGATCCAACGTGGGATGTTAATTAATTACAGATTTTAGGCAACACCAATTTTGATTGATTATGATAATATGGATGCACGTCATGATTGAGAATAACTGATAGATTTCTCTCTGAACACGTGCTGGCGGGAACGGTACAACCATGTTCTATCTCTAAAATATATCAACGCACTTCGTCAATCAGTTGTAATGGGCGGAGGAGTGCTGAAGGCAATTATCATAGCCAAATTATCGTGAATGAGATTGGATTGCACACCAAACGTAGGGGAAAATGGAACTATGCAGATCATTATCACTCACATGGCTTAAAGATTCGTGAAACACTTCACTAATTTTTTCCTGTGTCATATAAGCTACATACATACATACGCCACGTGGCCCCAGCACAAAAAGGTCTTTAGCATAAACACACAGAAAATCGAAAATAATTTTAATTACAAAAAACATACCTTCCTTAATTCACTATAAATGTATTAATCCTTCAACGTGATTAAACTTTGCAAAGCCGAGATACAATGGCTGCTACAGCGCTCATTCACACGTGGCGCGTACACATCCCGTGAATACAAGATCCAACGAAATCCTCCAAAATTTACAAAATAATTTAACAAGAAATAACGAGATCTGGTTTCCTTCAACATGTTGTTGTTGTGGTCTTCAGTCCTGAGACTGGTTTGATGCAGCTCTCCATGCTACTCTATCCTGTACACGCTTTTTCATCTCCCAGTACCTACTGCAACCTACATCCTTCTGAATCTGCTTAGTGTATTCATCTCTTGGTCTCCCTCTACGATTTTTACCCTCCACGCTGCCCTCCAATACTAAATTGGTGATCCCTTGATGCCTCAGTACATGTCCTACCAACCGATCCCTTCTTCTGGTCAAGTTGTGCCACAAACTTCTCCCCAATCCTATTCAATACTTCCTCATTAGTTATGTGATCTACCCATCTAATCTTCAGCATTCTTCTGTAGCACCACATTTCGAAAGCTTCTATTCTCTTCTTGTCAAAACTATTTATCGTCCATGTTTCACTTCCATACATGGCTACACTCCATACGAATACTTTCAGAAATGACTTCCTGACACTTAAATCAATACTGGATGTTAACAAATTTCTCTTCTTCAGAAACGCTTTCCTTGCCATTGCCAGCCTACATTTTATATTCTCTCTACTTCGAGCATCATCAGTTATTTTGCTCCCCAAATAGCAAAACTCCTTTACTACTTTAAGTGCCTCATTTCCTAATCTAATTCCCTCAGCATCACCTGACTTAATTAGACTACATTCCATTATACTTGTTTTGCTTTTGTTGATGTTCATCTTATATCCTCCTTTCAAGACACTGTCCATTCCATTCAACTGCTCTTCCAAGTCCTTTGCTGTCTCTGACAGAATTACAATGTCATCGGCGAACCTCAAAGTTTTTATTTCTTCTCCATGAATTTTAATACCTACTCCGAATTTTTCTTTTGTTTCCTTTACTGCTTGCTCAATATACAGATTGAGCAACATCGGGGAGAGGCTGCAACCCTGTCTTACTCCCTTCCCAACCACTGCTTCCCTTTCATGTCCCTCGACTCTTATAACTGCCATCTGGTTTCTGTACAAATTGTAAATTAGCAAGCATATTCTACTCTTTCCTGGTCAGAAAACACATTGTTTCTCGCACCAAGGGCGCCACACAGAAATGGCGCGAACATGTGCTCGCGCCTGAGGTAGAAAGAAAACTGCTCGAAAAAGTTAATTTTGCTCCACAAATTTAAACCGTGGAATTAATATTTCTACCCGTTTACAAAATAAGAAAATTTTTAACTCTTATCGTTCATGATATGTAAGGAGTTGAATGCTTCTTCTGGAAAAAAAACTGTTACAGCTAATACCCACAAAGTTCTGTAATTGGCCAAGATAATCACGATTGCGACATCGTTGCACACCTCTGTAGCCGAGACAGAATTAACTAAAACATCGTGAACCTTATTGGTTATGGTATATCGCATTTTACCACATCTTACCATCAACCAGACGAAGTGCCTACATAGCTCCCTGCATTCTGTCCTCAGCGCGTACCAGCTAACACTGCCCCAGTATAGCTACCTACCGGACACCACGGCAACGTTTGTATTGGCAAAAGGTCAACCTCCGCCTTCTACACTCTTCAGAACTGATTTTTCTGAGGTCTCTGAAGTAATTTCTGTGTTTGGCTTACCTAGTTTCTGTTTTGAGAAGCCCACTGTATCGTTCAACTATTTGTTGAACAGCACTTCACCTTGCGAAATCCACCACATTCATACATCATGCCCTCATACATACTGGGAAAAGGTACAGAGAGGAAGAGGAAGTGTGACACAATGCAAAAGTTACTGAGATAAAACACTTAGTGGCCCCTCTGCACGTCCCTGAATTCGGTTTCTTCCGTATAATATCATATAGCAGTTCTACAATCACCTAATGAACTTCTTATATCATTCAACTGGGATTTAAGTAACAGAAGCGTGGTTTACTTTCATGAAGTGTACTCTCAGAACCGCTTTGGAGCAACTCCACAATTTGCGTCAAGATGTTCAGTGTGACGTGTTCCAACTGTCCCGTCGATTAAAAATCCCCGGCAGCGCCAGGAATTAAATCCGCGTCGTCCGCAGATATGTCACACACGGTGACCGCTCATGTAATGAAGATGACTCAGGAATATGAAATAGATAAAGAAGATCTCTCAACGGGCTCGGAAACCAAGTTAATTAAATTTTTCAGTTTTAATAATTTTTGGATTTTTAGGTTTTTGTAGTTGCTTCGGGTACTCCAGGCCGTCCCATCGCAGATGCACAATCGAAGTTACTTTTTTTTAACTGTGACTTACACAATTTGTAAGTAAAGAAATGCTAATTTTTCGGTAGTAATATATACGGAATACAAAAATAATAAATTTCTGCGGAACAAACACAACATACAAAGTTATCGTGGAACAAGAAAATTTTCTTTTGAAAAGACATTAACATCATGAACTTCTGGTTTGGCATTTTAACGCCAGCGACACTGTGATCACTAAAATTTATTTCAAATACTATTCGTACTATTTAGTTCGTGTGAGCTAAACTTTCCCGTTGTCGTCATGGGTTGGACATTTTACATCACTAAATCCGAAATTCACATCTTCTTATACATTAATTTGAAGTTACCGTCCGCTGTTCGTTGCCGCGATCACTGACTCACAGTACGTATGTGCGGTCCGTTCGACTAACCGGTTCAAATCGTGGTACTGGAAGATCGTTTCACTGGCAGTATTTGGTCGGAAAGGTAAGACTTTAAGCCATTGTCCTGAAATAAACCTATAGCTCTCCGCAGGTCTCTGGCGCTATTCGAGAGATGTAAGCACCGCATTACAATCCGGCATCAAACACAGCTGACATCCTAATTTACGCTACTTTTAGTTAGTTAATATAAATAGACATTGTTCCACTTAAGAAAGTGTATGTTTGCACAAAAAACACTTTCTTCGTATTATTACAATCTGTTGCGGCGCTGCGGCGCTGCAGTCATGGACTGTGCGGCTGATCCCGGCGGGGGTTCGAGTCCTCCCTCGGGCATGGGTGTGTGTGTTGGTCCTTAGGATAATTTAGGTTAAGTAGTGTGTAAGCTTAGGGACTGATGACTTTAGCAGTTAAGTCCCATAAGATTTCACACACATTTGAACATTTGTACGGGGCATCTGACAGTAGTTATACCTCGCCGATTCACCCGTACAATTTCATGAAGAAGTATTCGAGTGGTCAACATAATCTGTGCCCACACCATTCGGGATCCTCCTCGATATCGGTCTCTTTCTTTGGGTCCCGAAATCACGTTCCACGTTCTCTCCCGATGCGAACCCGTCGAGAATCAGTCACCAGACCAAATCTGGACTCATCTGCGAAAAGAACTCACTGTGATCGTCCAGTGGGCGTGCTGATGGCTCCACTCTAGAGCCTCACGGCTCCCCCCGTCGGAGGTTCGAGTCCTCCCTCGGGCATGGGTGTGTGTGTTGTCCATAGCGTAAGTTAGATTAAGCAATGTATAGGCTTATGGACCGATGACCTAAGCGGTTTGGCCCCATAAGATCTTATCACAAATTTACAAATTTTCCCACTCTAGAAGTTCCATTCTGTGAAGACGTCGCTGCTGCTGCGGTCGCAGGTTCGAACCCTGCCTCGGGCATGGATGTGTGTTATGTCCTTAGGTTAGTTAGGTTTAAGTAGTTCAAAGTTCTAGGGGAGTGATGACCTCAGATGTTAAGCCCCATAGTGCTTAGAGGCATTTGAACCATTTTTGTGAAGACGCGTCAGAGATATCCATACACTAGGTCTCTGACAATAAAGGCCACTCTGCAGAACCCTTCTGTACACCGCTTGCCTCGATACAACACGTCCAGCATATGCTGCTAGGGTAGATGCCAGTTACCGTACAGTACTAAGGCGGTACCGTTGTGCCCTTAGAGCCAAATAACGGTCCTCCCTTTCTGATGTCCCACGTGGTCAGCCCCTGCCCTACTCTTAGTCTCTACAAACTGTCACCACATCCGAGAAACAACACAACGATCCACATTAAGCCATCGGGCCACATCAGTTTGCGTCTGTCCTGCTTAAATTCTCGCTATGGCCTGCACCGCAGAAGTTTGGTAGGCGTCTTCTCTGTGCACACAGTACCGTCTGTAACTTTGCATTCAGCGATTTTGAATGTGGGACTACGGGGCAAATGCATCCCCTTTTGATAGATGCCCTGGCGTCATCCTGGCTTGGTTGTCCGTTGACCGGAATGCCGTCTTCCGTGCAGAACACGATAGTACGGACATCTATTAACAGTTTGTATAATTATATCCCACTGTTCAGAAATCTTTGCCCGTAAAAGATGTAGACTCCATTGAAGAGACTGTGGAAGTCCTAAGTGGGAATTCTGCGTAGCTGTTACAAGAATGGAATCTATATTCTATCAGTGAACCGAAATCTGCCACCTACTTCATTGGACGAAGCGCACTAACGTAAATTAAAAGGCACCTATTTTGACATAAACTTGAGCGTTGTAAAAGCAGAAAATCATTCACTGCCAGGTTTAGAACTTTAAAATTACACCTGGTTTTAACACAACTCTCTTCAGGAGTTCAGCAGCGGATTTCAGAGTGAGAGTATAAAAGTTCCACAGTGAGGGATATGGGGAGAGGACGTTAACAGCGGCAGAGGTCGTTGCCCCTGGGTGGGTGCGGCCCATTCCCGGAGACGGAACTGGGATGCGCTCGCCTCATTCGGTTTAAAGGCCCCGCCTGCGCCCCACTGATGGCGGCAGGAGACGTCTTTTATGCCGGCTGGCGGCAACAGCCGCTGCCCTGGTCACCGGTTGCACGCTTTATGGCGACTGCTTTTAGCCGATGCCCAATGTGTGTGTGTATGTGTGTGTGTGTGTGTGTGTGTGTGTTTGTGTAGGGAGAGAGAGGGCAGATGTGAGCACTGCAGCAGTACCTGTCTGAAGCTGTTACTCGTTCCGCAGCAGCTGAGTCCCTGCTAAATATTCCTGTCGCTTGGACGTGTCTACGTGTCATCTGTGCATCAGTGCCATTCAAAAACGCAAACTTCTTTTTCCGTATCCGTATAAATGCTCATGAACTTTTTAATTCTATAACAAATACAGGTTACATATACAGTCTTTTCAGACTGTATTAAAAGTCTGGTTTAGACTGTACGCGTTTCACTTTATTTCTAAGCATCTTCGGCGCTTATTGCGAAACTGTGCTGTCTCTTACAAATTCGTTTACCAAGACCAAAAAAAATTCTAATGTTTTAAATTACTCTTATTAAACAGTATTAAATTACAATTATTAATCATGATCCTTTGATCCTCATTTCATCCCTGATATTCTTCTACACGTGCGTGTTACACATAAGTGTTAAACAGAATTAGTGTTAGGATCAAAAAGTATTAAATTCCAGATATTCCTCACAAACTCTTTATTTCTTACTTCATTCCTAGTGTTGCTCTACACTTAATTTAAAACATGAAAACTTTTTACAATCTTGGTGAACAGATTTGTAACAAAAACCACATTGTCATAGGAGCCACTGAAACTGCTTTGAAGTAAAAGCGAAAAGCGTTTTTGTAAGTAATATGGGGTTGATGCATAATTTCGTATCGTTTTTCCGTAAGTTAAATAAACACACCAGATACAAATAACAGAGATTTTAGTCATCAATAATATATTCTCCTTTGTTACCCACAATGAACAGCCAACGCTGGGGTAACTTTTCGACTCGGCGACTGTAGAAATCACGTTGTTTTGACGAGAAGAACTTGTCGAGCCATGTTCGGTGTGCATTTTCATCCAAAAAGAGAGCTTCTTGAAGGTCTTTCGATAGGGGGCGTAAGATGTGAAAATCTGAGGGCGCGAATCAGGTGAATAAGGTGGGTGCGGAATGACTTCCCAACCCATCTCCTGTATAGCGTATTTTGTCAGTCAGCAGTCATTCTGGTCGTTGTTATTGGACTGCGTTTGCAAAACGTTGCAGTGGTGGTTCCACCCCGGAGAAGCAATTCGTAGTACACCACACCGCCGCTGTTCCACCAGATCTTTTGTGGATGCGCGTAGGTCTGTTAAGGGGAGCTGCTACTTTGCTTGGACTCATCTACTCCATTTTCTTCCTCATGTTAGCATAAAGAGACCATTTTTCCTCACCAGTAATGGTACAACATAGGAATGGTAGACGTTGTTTACGTGCCTATTGATGACGAGCAAGAAGATATGCACATACGGACAACTGCTGATGTTTATGTTTCTTGGCTTAGAGCTTGCGGTACGCATACACCCGATTTTTTAACATCCGCATTGCAAAACAATGAAGCATGATGATGAAATTTTCACAAGTTATCACATTTGCCAGTTTTAGATTACACTGAAGTCGACCATTGTAGATCAATGCGTTTAAACGACCTTCATCAAACCCCGAAGGTCTTCCTGAACGTGGAGAATCACCAATGGTAAGACAATCTACCTTACTACGAGAGAACCATTTTGTTGCCGTGCTCTGTCCTACGGCATTAGCCCCATACACGATGCAAATGTCTGCCTGCTTCCGCTGCAGTCACCCCTCTACTAAACTCGAACACAACAACGTGTCGGAAATGTTCCGATTTCTCCACTCAGCACTCCGTTATCTAGGGTCCACAGGTCCACTCACTATCTCCAAATGACGACATATAAATTCAGATAGCAACGGTGAACTACAAATAAAAAATGACACTCGATAAATAATCGCATACAAAGTAGGCGCTGCGAGCTTTGTAGTACCTAATACTTCAGTTGCAGTCGCAAAAGAGAGTGTACAACCTATGTTACTTAAATAACTGCCACTGTGGAAAAGAAGCCTAACAACGAAAAAGGCAATACGTATTTCTAAATCTATATTTCCTCATAGTCTCCATGCCCCTTCTTCAGTATAATTAACATAAACTTTTCTTGATTGCTTTTCGTTCTCTCTTCCGGATTTCTTCAGCCTCTCTTTTTCGTTTCAAATGAATGTTTAATCCCCATAAAGACAACCTGCTTTGAGGATTGTATTATAGTGTCTTAGTCTTGTGTATTGCTAAATGAATATTTTGTTAAGAACATCTGTTGTAGACCTGGAAGCTGTTTCCATTTTGTGACATCGATTTTCGTAACTAATCTTTTCTAGGTTACGTTTCTGAATGACCGCCTCCAACGACCTCCATGTCGACGGCACGTTAAATCCAATCTTCCGTCCTTTCCTGAATAGCTTGGCCTAAATATTTAAAGCGAGATATTCTCGGTAGAAGCAGCGTATTTTTCACGTAGGGGACGATTCACAACAGCATATAAGGGAAGCAAATTTTTTTCATTATACTCGTTAATCAGAGCGTATTCCTTATTAATATTTCTATTTGGTTTCTGGAAAATATCCACCATTTACTCATTTGAGCGATTCATGCTTTGATCAAATGCATTTGTTAGGAATGAATTTAATCGATAGACGTAAAACGTAACTAAATAAATACCGGTGTTTCTAATGGCCTTGTGTCCAGCTAAAAGTACAAATACTGATTGAAATACAGGGCTGCTATAAATGATTCATTCGTTTTGGAAGCTCTACATTTTCACAAATATTACATGTGCCTATGTGATTGATACCTCTGGTCACACGACACACGTTCAGGCTGTAGTGTAGTTCTTTCCATACCTTGCGTAGTTATACCCCGTCTACATCTACACAGGTACTAGGCAAACCATCTAAGGTGCGCGGCGGCAGATAGTTTGTACCTCTAAAATTATTTCCTTTCCTGTTCCACTCGCAAATAGAACGAGGGAAAAACAATTGTCTGTATGCCTGCGCATGAGCCCAAATCTTTCTAATCTTATCTTCGTGGTATTGAAGTGCGAAGTGTGGTGGCAGCAGTAGAGTCGCTCGGCAGTCAACTTCAAATGCCGGTTCTCAAAATTTTCTCAATGGCGTTTCTCCAAAAGAACGTCACCTTCCCTCGAAGGATTCCCATTTGCATTCCTAAAACATATCCCTAACACTCACATGTTGTTCGAACCCTCCTGTAACAAATCTAGCAGCCCACCTCGGAATTGCTTCGATGTCTTCCTTCATTCCGACCTGGTACGGATTCCAAACACTCGAGCAGTAACCAAGAATAGGTCGCACCAGCGTCCTATACGTCGTATACCTTATAGGTGAACCAGTCTTTCCCAAAATTCTCCCAATAAATCAAAGTCAATGATTCGCCTTTCCTACCACAGTTCTCATATGCGTGTTCCATTTCATATCGCTTTGCAACATTACTCCCAGAGTTTAAATGACTTGACGGTCAAGCAGGACACTTTTAGTACTCTAACCGAACATCACATGTTTGTCCTTCCTATTCATCCCCATTAACTTACATTTTCGTACATTTAGAGCTAGCTGCCATTCACCACACCAACTATAAATTATAACCAAATCGTTTTGTATTTTCCTATAGTCATTTCGACGCCTTACTGTATCCACAGCATCATCAGCAAACAACAGCAGATTGCTGTCCACCATTTTTGCCAAATCATTTAAGTGTATAGAGAACAAAAGCGGTCATATCACATTTCCCTGGGGCACTCTCTGATGAACATGCGCCGTTTGAGGACAACACACTGAGTGCTACAACTTAAGAAGTCTTCGAGCCAACGTATGTCTGTTAACTTGCTCCATAAGCTTGTACCTTCGTTAGCAGCCTACATTGGGGCACTGTGTCAAATGCTTTCCTGAAATCTAGAAGTATCGAATCTGTATGTTGCTCTTCAACTATTGTTCGCAGTATATCACATGAGAAAATGCAAGCCGAGTTTCGCAAGAGCGAAGATCATCGCAGCAACATTGATGCTTCCTCTGAGCTGCTACATTTTTCTTGACAGCAGGGATATTTAAACATAGTCATTAATGTACCCCCAAAGGAAAAAAACTTGCAAGGCGTTAGGCCAGGCGACTTGAGAAACCAAGGCGACAGAGTCACATCATCTTCAGCACTACGCCAAATCCTATGTTTGTCGTTTAGGTATCGACAAATATCGACACCCCAATGAAGGGAAGAGCCACCTTGTTGGAAGGCGAAATTCTCGGAACCAGCAGCCAGTTTCGGAAACAATCACAACTGCTAAATATCAGATTAAGACGTGCCCGTCATCCTCTTCCCACAGGAGAAAGACGTCCCATACATTCTGTGAAACTGCACAGAAAGTATTAATCTTCTGCGAATTTTGTTCATGCGCCACAGTTTCAAGAAGCTTCCTTGTGGCTATTAACGTTTCCAAATAAATGGAAAGTCTCGCATACACCAACACACAAAAACTCTTTTCTTGCTAGTCGCATTTTGTCAGGGCACTGGCGGGAAAAACTCGGTCTCGGTGAGATTAGGTTCTGCTCGTGCATCAATCGTATTTGTACAGTGTACATGTAATACTTTGGAAAATATAACACTTTGAAACGAATGGATCATTTAATAGTAGCCATGTAATACGAAAGGAATAGTTGAATGTTAAGTACAATATGGAATTGCAATTTTATCAAGAACAATTATTTGATACGAAACTCAAAAAAAACCTAAAAGATAACTCTAGAATGTTAGTGAATAACGAATTCAAGTTATTCGTACACTGTTAAACACTGTTTACCATCAGTTGCCATACAATATTTCCATGGTTGCTAAAACAATTCCAACATATGGATTGTATTTACCACGAAAGCATTTCTGATTAATAGGTTAGGGGTAGTTTCCGAGGGACGGAAATTTGGTCCCGAAGACAAGCCAGTGTTTTCTGACCATTCGTACGTAATGCAGAATTGTACCCGTGGTCTAGGGGTAGCGTCTTTGATTCATAATTAAAACGTCTTCGGTCCCGGGTTCGATCCCCACCACTGCCGAGATTTTGATAAATAATCAGCATTGGTGGCAGAAGACTTCCGGCATAAGAAGTCAGCCTCATTCTGCCAACGGCCTTGTCAAAGAGAGCGGAGGAGCGGATAGAGGTTCAGGGCACTCTCTTGTCCTAGGGTGGGAAATTGCTCCTAAAGGCGGAAGAATCAGCAATGATCAACGACATGAGGATGCAGAAGGCAATGGAAACCACTGCATTAAAGACACGTAACGTGTATCCACAGGACATGTGACCTGTAACTGAAGAAGTGTCATGATGATCTCTCCATTGGCAAAAGATTCCGGAATAGTCCCGCATTCGGGTCTCCGGGAGGGGACTGCCAAGGGGGAGGTTACCTTGAGAAAAAGATTGAATAATCAACGAAAGGATAACGTTATACGAGTCGGGGCGTGGAATGTCAGAAATTTGAACGTGGTAGGGAAACTAGAAAAACTGAAAATGGAAATGCAAAGACTCAATCTAGATATAATAGGGGTCAGTGAAGTGAAGTGGAAGGAAGACAAGGATTTCTGGTCAGATGAGTATCGGGTAATATCAACAGCAGCAGAAAATGGTATAACAGGTGTAGGATTCGTTATGAATACGAAGGGAGGGCAGAGGGTGTGTTACTGTGAACAGTTCAGTGACCGGGTTGTTCTAATCAGAATCGACAGCAGACCAACACCGACAACGATAGTTCAGGTATACATGCCGACGTCGCGAGCTGAAGATGAACAGATACAGAAAGTGTATGAAGATAATGAAAGGGTAATGCAGTATGTAAAGGGGGACGAAAATCTAATAGTCATGGGCGACTGGAATGCAGTTGTAGGGGAAGGAGTAGAAGAAAAGGTTAAAGGAGAATATGGGCTAGGGACAAGGAATGAAAGAGGAGAAAGACTAATTGAGTTCTGTAACAAGTTTCAGCTAGTAATAGCGAATACCCTGTTCAAGAATCACAAGAGGAGGAGGTATTCTTGGGAAAGGCCGGGAGATACGGGAAGATTTCAATTAGATTACATCATGGTCAGACAGAGATTCCGATATCAGGTACAGGATTGTAAGGTGTATTCAGGAGCAGATATAGACTCAGATCACAAAATAGTAGTGATGAAGAGTAGGCTGAAGTTCAAGACATTAGTCAGGAAGAATCAATACGCAAAGAAGTGGGATACGGAAGTACTAAGAAATGACGAGATACGTTTGAAGTTCTCTAACGCCATAGATACAGCAATAAGTAATAGCCCAGTAGGCAGTACAGTTGAAGAGGAATGGACATCTCTAAAAAGGGCCATCACAGAAGTTGGTAAGGAAAACATAGGTACAAAGAAGGTAGCTGCGAAGAAACCATGAGTAACAGAAGAAATACTTCAGTTGATTGACGAAAGGAGGAAGTACAAACATGTTCCGGGAAAATCAGGAATACAGAAATACAAGTCGCTGAGGAATGAAATAAACAGGAAGTGTAGGGAAGCTAAGACGAAATGTCTGCAGGAAAAATGTGAAGACATCGAGAAAGATATGATTGTCGGAAGGACAGACTCAGCATACAGGAAAGTCAAAACAACCTTTGGTGACATTAAAAGCAACGGTGGTAACATTAAGAGTGCAACGGGAATTCCACTGTTAAATGCAGAGGAGAGAGCAGATAGGTGGACAGAATACATTGAAAGCCTCTATGAGGGTGAAGATTTGTCTGATGTGATAGAAGAAGAAACAGGAATCGATTTAGAAGAGATAGGGGATCCAGTATTCGAATCGGAATGTAAAAGAGCTTTGGAGGACTTACGGTCAAATAAGGCGGATGGGATAGATAACATTCCATCAGAATTTTTAAAATCATTGGTGGAAATGGCCACAAAACGACTATTCACGTTGGTGTGTAGAATATTTGAGTCTGGCCATATACCATCTGACTTTCGGAAAAGCATCATCCACACAATTCCGAAGACGGCAAGAGCTGACAAGTGCGAGAATTATCGCACAATCAGCTTAACAGCTCATGCATCGAAGCTGCTTACAAGAATAATATACAGAAGAATGGAAAAGAAAATTGAGAATGCGCTAGGTGACGATCAGTTTGGCTTTAGGAAAAGTAAAGGGACGAGAGAGGCAATTCTGGCGTTACGGCTAATAATGGAAGCAAGGCTAAAGAAAAAGCAAGACACTTTCATAGGATTTGTCGACCTGGAAAAAGTGTTCGACAATATAAAGTGGTGCAAGCTGTTCGAGATTCTGAAAAAAGTAGGGGTAAGCTATAGGGAGAGACGAGTCATATACAATATATACAACAACCAAGAGGGAATAATAAGAGTGGACGGTCAAGAACGAAGTGCTCGTATTAAGGAGGGTGTAAGACAAGGCTGTAGCCTTTCGCCCCTACTCTTCAATCTGTACATCGAGGAAGCAATGATGGAAATAAAAGAAAGGTTCAGGAGTGGAATTAAAATACAAGGTGAAAGGATATCAATGATACGATTCGCTAATGACATTGCTATTCCGAGTGAAAATGAAGAAGAATTAAATGATCTGCTGGACGGAATGAAGAGTCTAATGAGTACACAGTATGGTTTGAGAGTAAATCGGAGAAAGACGAAGGTAATGAGAAGTAGTAGAAATGAAAACAGCGAGAAACTTAATATCAGGATTGATGGTCACGAAGTCAATGAAGTTAATGAATTCTGCTACCTAGGTAGTAAAATAACCAATGACGGACTGAGCAAGGGGACATCAAAAGCAGACTCGCTATGCCAAAAAAGGCATTTCTGGCCAAGAGAAGTCTACTAATATCAAATACCGGCCATAATTTGAGGAAGAAATATCTGAGGATGTACGTCTGGAGTACAGCATTGTATGGTAGTGAAACATGGACTGTGGGAAAAGCGGAACAGAAGAGAATCGAAGCATTTGAGATGTGGTGCTATAGACGAATGTTGAAAATTAGGTGGACTGATAAGGTAAGGAATGAGGAGGTTCTACGCAGAATCGGAGAGGAAAGGAATATGTGGAAAACACTGATAAGGAGAAGGGACAGAATGATAGGACATCTGCTAAGACATGAGGGAATGACTTCCATGGTACTAGAGGGAGCTGTAGAGGGCAGAAACTGTAGAGGAAGACAGAGATTGGAATACGTCAAGCAAATAATTGAGGCCGTAGGTTGCAAGTGCTACTCTGAGATGAAGAGGTTAGCACAGGAAAGGAATTCGTGGCTGGCCGCATCAAACCTGTCAGTAGACTGATGACCAAAAAATAAAACGTAATGCACAGGTGTATCAAGACGCGTGTTAAACATCTGTATGTAGGATGCCAGAGGTTACTGGCAAACGAGAGAAATAAATTTGCGCTGCTACTCAACGATTGCCAAGTGCATTGTCAGATGAAGATTCACGACACTCGCAATGTATCTTTTTAAAACAGTTTTGTATTAACGCTAACTCCTTTGATTAACTGGAATACGAGACAATCGACTCAATAAAATTCGAAGACGTGGGACTAAGCAAGTAATATGTTTTTTGGCAAGTTTCGGAACGTTAGACATGAGAATTTTCTGAGCAAGGATACCTGCAATGCACAATGTCTGTCTTTCACGGTTGCCCACTGCAGTTTTGTTTCAGATTTCTGTGACACTCTCAGGCTGACTGAACGTATCTATGACGAAGAAAGCAACTCTTCCATTATCTCTCTCTTTCTCAATCCACCATTGTAAGAAAAACATAATGAAGCACACATTTTTCGTTCTAGAATTAGATTTCCTTTGGATGCTTTAAATCAATCTTGAGTCCAGTTTCTGTCTTCCTCGCGGATAAATTAACGTGAATGTTTTTCCTCAAATCGCAACGGACGCACAGTGCTAGACTGTTTTGACTGGTCGCCAATCGTATAGACTAATGACTGTTTGAACATATTACACAATATGTATTTATGTAAAAAACATTCTTGGAGTTCTTGCTGCGTCAATTCGGGTAGGGCATCGAGCTTTCGACCATTAACTCCATCGTCTGGGTCAGGAGCAATTGACTGTCAAACCTGCTGCTGTGGTGGCCTTATATATCCCGCAGACGGCTTCCAATTGGTCGGTAGTTACGCAGTGCTTTTGTAAGTGGCGTCGCGACTGTGTTGGTCGTGCCACCGCTCCAGTCGTGGCGTAAACATTGCAACGTGTATCTCTAGCTCTTCTCTGCGTCCAGAGCTGACTTCCACGCATCGCTAAGATTATATCCACTGCCAGGGTTGAAGTTTTTCTCACACATTCCTATTTCTACAGCCTCCTTCATTACAGAATCCTAGTATGTAAGAGCCTGGGACAAAACTTTTCTTTCTTTCGAAAATTGTTACCTGTAGTAAGTGTTCTAAAAAAACCTGAATCTCAGAATCACTAGGATTTTTAATATCCCTTAGATGGGGTTCGATCTGTACAGATATGACAACAGCGAACAATGCTGATGCTTGTACAAACATTATAGGGCATATCGTTCATCGAACGTTTTTGAACATGGGACTCTGCAACAGACTGCCACTATCTTCAGATTTGGACCCAACGACATAGCTAATTTATGACTCCAGTGGAGACATACTCATCAGAGTTGAACGTGGATCAGTGGAAACGTGTCGCCTAGTCGGATGAAAAACACTTCTTCCTAAGCCCGACCGATGGGCAGTCTGGATTCGCCGTCAGCTAAGCAAACTGATTCTCGAAACATGCATTGAGTCACGGATGCAGACCAGTCGGGATATTATGCGGGACTCGCATGAGACATGTGATAGTGATAGAATCGAAGGTAACATAACATTAATATGGGTCACCTCCATCATGCTTAATGTGTTTCCCGATGGTGATAGCATTTCCCAGCAGGATAACTGTCTACAACACCAGACAAAAATCGTACCACAGTGGTTTGGGGGTCATGATAGCGAGCTCACATTGTTGTCAGGGCCACCAAATTCTCCTGGTGTGAACCCAATGAAACCCGACTGCGACGCTACTGTGCGCCATCTCCACCCCACAAACCTCCGGCCGTAAGTGCCACATACATAATGTTTTGGTTCACATGTGTACGAGTTACACAGGTACCGGGCTTTTCTCACGTCACGAAGTCAAGACTGAACTGTTCGATCTGTAACGTCCCTTCCGATCTTCGGTCTTGGTAGCAATAGAGCAATGAGATTGTAATTTCTTGTGTATCGGTATCGACGTTACAAACAGAACATTGATGAACTGAACTCGCGACTTGTGTGGTATATTTACTTCACCAAATGTCGTAATTAAATCGTTTGTAATCGATGGTTTATCATTTGCTATTTAAATATCAACGATAAGTTCAAATTAGTTCCAGCGAAACCAAATTCCCTATAGACTAGTTGTAATCTCAAATCAATAATCAGTCGTAACAGTGTTATTAATTCCTAACGTCAAGGAGTTTTTATATAAGCGCCGAGCGCTTCAGTCAAATAATATCGCAGCACGTTATCTCTATAAATAATATTGTAAAACTTGAATGATAAATGCGTGAATTGACACGATATGCTGGTTTACTACACAATATTAGTCACTTCCTAACAGAGCCGTGAGGAAGAAGCTTTCCCAGGTGTTGGGGGGAATTATAAATTATATGCTTCGTAACTATCGCCAAGTTCCATAGTCCATTAGTTATTACGAATGAAATTGTCTATCTGTGTTCCCTTCCTAAATGGTGTTAACTTCAGGTTATCTAATTAAAAGTCACCTCTGTCCTCTAAATAACGTAATATTTGAAGTCAAAGTATCGTTCCACTGCGTCATAGTGGATCGCAATAATCAATTCTGAAAAGACAATCTAATTGCGCCTACATATACGAGCATTCAGAAGTAAGACCTGCTTCGGCTAACTCTCGTAACGTAGTGACAATGGATTGAATTATCCTTTACCATTACTCACGAATCTCGAAGAGTATTCACACGGAGTATTCTTTGGGAATGTTGGTTCTACTTTGCGAATTTTAATTATAATGATTTTGAGGTTCACTATGATTTAAAATTTTGAGTTTGATTTTACTGGAAAAACCTATCTTTCTTTCGTATGTTAATAAATTACTAAGTATTAGAGTCCTGATTCAATTACTAGTTAATATCCAAATAATAGTGTTAACTGGAAGTATGTTTGCTTGTCCATTTTTCATTGAATTTGGAATTTGTTTTGGGGAAATCTTTGGGAATTTTGGAGATAATTTTTGATTTTCATTTCTCGTCCGAGGAAGTGGCATTACATATCTCTATTTGAGAAAACATCCCGTCAGCGTGTCTTGATTGCTGGAGTCAGTGAAACCCCGTCGCACGCAGACTGCTAGTCATCCAAAATGCAACACCATTTTTTTCGTTTTCTTTTTTAATTTGTAAGGGAACCAAACTGCTGAGGTCATCGGTCCCTAGTCTTACACACTACTTAAACTAGCTTATGCTAAGAACCACACACACACCCATGCTCGAGGGAGGACTCGAACCTCCGGCAGAAGGGGCTGCGCAGTCTGTGACATGGCGCCCTAGACCCCTCGGCCACTCCGCGCAGCTGCAACACCAAGAAGGATCGGAGATCTCAAAGACAAAGATCACATGGTTGAAAATACAGCCCCATGTGAATTGAAGAAAATGATGAAATCAGTGCTGTGTATTGCCGCCATTGCTGGCTACTACCGCTGCTACACGCATTAGCGTTGAACAAAAGCGGTTCTGGATGTGTTGTTGGGATATAGCAGTCCATGCTGCTCCCTCATATAGCAAAGCTAATATGGCGCAACAACGGGTGGTTTATCATGCGCCAGATGTTCCACAGTCATCGAACATATATTTTCACGAGAGCAGAGAGGCAAAAGCACCAATGCAATTCGATGGGCAAAAAAGAAGTCGTGAACACTACGTGCCGCGTGTGGTCGCTCATTGTCCTGTTGCAATATGAGTGTTGCAATATGAGGGTGCATAAGGCAAAGAGTTCAACAGTCTCTCATCACGGTGTCTCCAGACTCTAATTAGAGCACTGTGGAGGTTCATCGGTAAAAGCGATGTCGTTTCATTCGAGTTGTCCGTGTCCGTCGTGCACCACACCATTGCCGACGCAAACGCCTACGGCGTTGACTCAGTGGTGAAAGCTGCAATGCTTGAGAACAGTCCACCCTGCAACAAACGAGTCGACTGGTAGGAGTGAACGTTGGTTGTTGTGAGACAGACCGAATTTGTTGTGATATGGTTCGTGATGTGACAGAGCAACCCATCACCGCCAAGCGCACAGTATGCCTGTCATAACGTGTAGCGGTGCAACGAGATAGGTGCAGTCGTTCGCTCCTGCATCCAGCTATTGCAGATCCGCATCACACTTGTTTGGTTCAATCGGAAACATCACCGATTTCTCCGAGAGATAATTGGCAATCCCTATAGGCAACCATTACTTCTCGGATGTTCTCCGAAACGCGCTAAAAAGACGCTCGGTGTCTTCTACGAGGTATACTGAAGTCGCTTACTGAAAACAATCGGACCGAAGAACCATCCCAGTGCGACTACACGATCGTTTGTTCCCCCCTTGATATAGCGCATACAGGTGGAGCTAGTGGCGCCCGTGATGTGCGCCTGCGTTGAAATGTTAATCAGGAGCATATCTCATCGCCACAAGTGCGTGCTGCAAATTTCATCTAATTTGGATGCTTCTTTCAGGCTGTTGCATTTTGGGTGGCCAGCAGCGTAGGAACAACAGATGCAAGGACCACAGAACGAAAGATAACTCGTTCATTCTGTAATTACAGGTGAGCTCCATTAGCTGCTAGTTACAGGGTGCAAAAGCCACTGCTCCACAAGTGTACAGCTGCTCTGCGCACATCACGTGCCCAGTTTTTGTTGTAGGAACGCCGCATGAAGACTCCGGAAGACCTTCTTTCGCACGGTATAATTTAGCAGAAGTCGCTAGAGTTCCTCTGCAGAAATACTAAGCCATCCTGCCTCTAGAGTCGTCCGTAATTGCGAAAGTGTTGCGGCTACACAAATGTTTGATCCTTGTCCGACAATATGGATGACCACCCATTCCCTCAAATTGTCGAGAATGTTCTTCAAACCAATCTTGGAGAATTGTAGTCCCGAGTCATGGCGCATTTTCATCCATAAAGTGAAGTCCACGACTTGCTGAGAGTGGTATCCAAGTAGCCGAACATCACCAAAAATGGTTCAAATGGCATTGAGCACTATGGGACTTAACTGCTGTGGTCATCAGTCCCCTAGAACTTAGAACTACTTAAACTAATCTAAGGTCATCACACACATCCATGCCCGAGGCAGGATTCGAACCTGCGACCGTAGCGGCCACCCGGTTCCAGACTGTAGCGCCTAGAACTGCTCGGCCACTCCGGCCGGCCCAACATCACCATTTCCAGTCAAAGATCAATTTAGTTGGACCACAGGACCCAATCCATTCCATGTAAAACCCAGTCCATTCCATGTGAAATCAGGCTACATCAGCTTGCAGAGTGTCTTGTTGGCATCTGTGGTCCGGTGCTTCGTGGAGACTGCGCCACACTCGAACCCTACTGTCAACTCTTACCAACTGAAATTGGGTCTCAGCTGACAAGACCACGGTTTTCCAGTTGTCTAGGATCCAAACGATGCGTTCACGAACCCAGCAGAGGCACTGCAGGAGATGAAGTGCTGTTATCAAACGCGCTCGAGTCGGTCGTCTGCTGCCACAGCGCACTAACGTCAAATTCCGCCATACTATCCTAACGGATAGGTTCGTCGTAAGTTCGTCAGTGATTTCTATAATTCTTTTACGCAGTGTTTCCTGCCTGTTACCTCTAATAGCTCTAAGCAAATCCTGCTGATCTCGGTCGTTAAGAGAAGCCCTCTGTGTTGTCCGTGGTGAGAGGTGTACCTGAGGTGTTGTATTGTCGGAACACTCATGACTGTGAATCGCGGAATACTGAATTCTCTAACGATTTCCGAAGTGAAACGTTCCATGCTTCTAGCTCCATTTACCATTCCGTGTTCAAAGTCAGTTAATTCCCGTCGTGTGGCCGTACCCATGTCGGAAACCTTTTCAGATGAATCACCTGAGAATAAATGACAGCCAGCCACTGTAGCCGAGCGGTTCTAGGTGCTTCAATCCGGAACCACGCTGCTGCTACGGTCGCAGGTTCGAATCCTGCCTCGGGCATGGATGTGTGTGATGTTCTTAGGTTAGTTAGGTTTATGTAGTTCTAAGTCTAGGGGACTGATGACCTCAGATGTTAAGTCCCATAGCGCTCAGAGCCATTTGAACCATTTAGAATAAATGACAGCTCCGCCCATGCATTGCCTTTTTATGCCTTGGGTACGCACTACTACTGTCATCTGTATATGTGCATATCGCTGTGACTTTTGTCACCTCAGTGTGCATTAACACTTGATTCCCTGTAGACAGAGCATGGTCACGAAATACTTCGTGTTTACTTATCAATAAGCGGCCGAGGAGCTAATATAACTACAAACCTAAATATCAGTCTTGATTAGGCTTAGTGGCTTAGCCATTGAACTTATTTGAACGCATCAGTTCTCACCTGGTCCCGCAAATGAAGCAAATTAATCGTAATATTCTGATTAAAGTTCGGGAACAATTGCTCGATTGTTACTTTTCTTCGTCAAACCAAACCGAGCATAAATCGTGCACGAATCATAACAACCACAACAAGGCCAATGGCCTGTCCACCTGAAGCGTGCAGTGAAATAATGTACCACGCCAATCTGCGTACAGATGTATGTGTTGAAGAGTTCCATTATCCACGGGACAATCAGCTTTAATCACAATGCGTTCGCTTTCCTACTTCAGCCAATCTGAATGGTGTGTTTAAATGGGCGGCTTATGGCTTCCCTGAAGCCTACCAACTTTGGCCTCTATTTGTTGTCCACATAACACAAACAAAGCCATATTTTCGTACCTAGGAATTTTTCTGTGATTTAATAAATTAATGCGTTTTATCTTCTGTCATTTTAGTTTGGTATGCATCCATGTTACAGCCGTAGTCTTTGGCCATAGTTTATTGCTTCCGATTTCTCCTTTTGAATTCTCCGTAGTCCCTGAAAATTTGTATCCTCATTACATTAACACCCTTTATGTATCAAACACTGACATTGATACGTGCAGAACTTGATGAAATGCTTGGATTCATGAGAAAGCATACATAAAACATGAATTAGCAGTTTTAGAAAGTCAAATTGTATTCGAATTGATAATATTTTAGAAATCTGCGTTGATTCCAATTTAGAAGTAGCATTACAGATGTAGACGTGTATGACGCATTGAATGAGGTCCTTGTGAACTGGATGCCATTCTTCTTACAAACATACACTGAGCAGGTGCTTGCATAGGAGGACTGCGTAGTGGAACAGACGTCCCAAGAGTGGCACACAGTGTTTAGGTAAGAGGGACAATTCCTGAACGCTCTAGTGTGCCATTCACCTGTTAGATCGGCATAGGAACAGTCTGCCACAGCTCATGCATCAAAGGCGCCGAAAAGAGTAACACACAGAGATGAGAAAGCAAACTAAACATCTGTTAGATGACGAAAAATTTAGCTTTCAAAATGATGCAGGCACCAGAGAGATTCTAACAGTGCGCTTGATAATAAGAGCAAGATTAAGAAAAATCGAGACACCTTTATAGCATTTGACGAACTAGAAAATACATTTGTGAATTAAAATGCTGTATGATGGGGAAATATTCATGTTACGGAGAAGAACGGTTAATACAATATATGTAAAATAATGAAGAGATAAGAATAAGAATGGAATACCAACAACGAAGTACTCGGATTAGAAAGGATATAAAAAACCGATGTAGTCTTTCGCCCCAACTATTTAATCTACAGCGTGTCGCAGGAGGAATGGTAAGTATTCAGAGATATGATAGGAAGACCATTCAACACAAGAAAGTCCAGTAAACATGTCATATCTTTGTATACTGACCATTCTTCCTTGGGCACTCTGTATACACTGAAGAAGCTGGGCCGAAAATAAAAGAAAGCTTCAGTAGTGGGATTAAAATTCAAGGTGAATGAATATCTCTGGTAATGTTGGCTGATAACTTGGCAATAATAAGAGAATTCGAGTATGACGTCCGTGACTTACTGAATGGAATGAACCATCGGTTGAGTAAAGATTGTGGATTGAGAGCAAACTGAAGAAATGTGAGACAACGAGATCCACCTTTAGACTCATTAACCGCAGGGATTTGTTACGTTCTCCGCAGGCGAAAGTCCATTGTATGACCGCGAGAACACCCCAAGAAAACAAAAGAATCGAAGCGTTTGAGATATTGCGGTATATATGACTAAAATTAAGCGGACTGATAAGAATCCAGGAGGTTCTACGCAAAGTCGTTGAGCAGAGGAACGTGTGGAAACCATTGACTAGAAGAAGGAGCAGGAGGATAGGGCATGTTTTAAGACATCAATTAATAACTTGAGAGAACTACAGAGGGTGGTCAGAGAGTGGATTATACAGGGTCGTTGAAATCGGGTTAACAAAATATCTCGAAAGTGGTATATCATTCGAAAAATGATCTAGACAAAAAGTCAATAACAGGGGACATCTGTCTGTGCTACAATCGGCCCTCTTGCGTTGGCGTGGTCAACTTTGTCATTTCAAATGGGAATTACCATTTTTCTTGCATCTTCGGATTCTGTGCTAAAAATATGTACGATTTACTCAAACCGTTGTTTTCCTTTCGTGGTATATAGCGCTGTAATCGACAAATATGAATTGTACAAGTTTTTGCAATTAAGAACCAACACATTCTGCATTTCGTCATAGACGTCATTAGAGATGGATCACAAGCTTGGAATGTTTCAAGGATGGGGAAGGAAGTCAGCCCCCCACCCCCCTCCTTCAAAGGAACCGTCGCAGCATTTGCCTGGACCAATTTAGGGAAATCAAGTAAAACCTAAATCTAAATGGCCGGTCGTCAATTTCAAGCGTCGTCCTCCAAAATGCAATCCAGTGTGCTAAGTTCTGTGCTATTTCGCTGGGCGATACTGCGTTTAGCATTATCCAGGAACAATGCCGTGGTTGCAGTAGTTTTCTGTTTCCAAAATGGTGATCCATCTCGGTGATTCCCGTTGCCTCTTACCATTGGGGTGCTTGATTTTGCATCGGTACATTACACGTGTTCTACTCGTGTTAGAATGAAGATATTAGCGTTATGAGAACACCGCATTTGGAAGAAAAAGTGCTACACGCAATTGATGACAATCGTGCTACCTGTAGTTGGGTCAGATCTCGAGCTCTGAACGCAATTCCAACTGTTTTGAGAACTTCAAGAGGATAAAAGTTGCACCCGTACCATCTACAGAATGTGGAGTCACTGCAGCCGGCAGATTTCCCATCTCCATTAGAGTTTGAAAAATGGTTCCTGCAGTGATATGCATGTAGGCATAATTTTCCTCTTGGATTGTTTGTAAATGGTGATTTTATTTTCCGTTTAGTAAAGTTATTAAAAATCCAAAACCAATTTCAAAATTATTTACACAACACAAATGTATGGTGCAAAAAGTGGCAAATAACTTTAAGTAAGGAAAGGTGTGAGGTCATTCACACGAGTACTGGAAGGAATCCGTTGAATTTCGGTTACATGATAAATATCAAATTTAACACAGTACGTAGAGATTACGATTACTAACAGCTTGGAGTGGTACGATCATATACATAATTTTATGGGTAGGCGACCCAGAGGTTGCATTTTGTTGGTAGAACCCTTTGAAGACGCAACAGTTCTATTACAGAGACCCTACACTACTCCAGACTGTCCTCTTCTGAAATACTCATGTGTGGAGACGTCTAGAAAGTTCAAGGATGGGCACCTACTTTTGTATTATCGCGAAATAGGGGAGGGAGAGTCATTAAAATGATATGCGATTTTGGGTGACAATCATTAAAACAAAGGGAAACTGCGTTGCGGTGAAATCCTTTCACAAAATTTCTGAAAGCATAAACATTTTCATTACAGCAACCTGTATAGGGAGAAACGAACAAAACAAGAGAAATCAGAGCTCGTGCTGGACGTTTTAAGTGTTTGTTTTTCTCGCATGATGTTCGGTGGGTGGAAAGGCGGGGAAATAATCTGAAGGTGGGTCGATGAACATTCTACCAGACACCAAAGTTTTACTTGCAGAGTTGTCGTGTAGATGCAGTAGTAGATGCTTTCATGTTTCACCTAGACGGTAAGTCAAAAGAAAATTCGAGCACATAAATAAATAATGAAGTATAAAATTAATCACTTTCATCGAGACTTCGTGAGTGACGTCCTGTCACGGTTTAGAAATGAAAACGTGTTGTTCTCCCTTTCCAAGGTATACCGGACACAACTGCACTACTTGCCAAAGTACTTGTTAAGTTGCTCACTGTCAACTCCTGTTCCTGTACCGAGAGATCGGTGACACACACGTGGCTTCAGTTACAAGCCGACTTCGTGAAGACTTTTATAGTTAGTACTAGAAGATATTAAGCCTCCGGTGGTTGGAACAAAAGAAGACCGTATTTAATAAGAGGTCAAGGTCCTGTCTCTTCCAGTGAAAAACAGCGTTCGTCGGCATGCGTCGTAGGTATTTTGTTGTGTTGTATCTCCTGAATGCAGGGAAGTACATCAGAAACTAATTATCTCCAACACACAGACCTGTACTCAACTCCATCACCGACTCTGATTCAATACGGATAAACCCATTGCCACACAACAACAAAGTCCCGCTTTCTCCCCGCCAACAAATCGCAATTCGTCAGGTAAATGTTCCCCCGTCTCCTTTCACCCCATCTACAGCTGTTCTGATCTCTAACATGTAGATGCCTGAAACAAGCAGGTCATTCATATTTTTCCTTCGTCTCAAAAAGTAAGCAACTTGTCACTTGCACAACTAGCGGAGATCGTCATTACGCTGAAGTTACGTCTTCGTCACTGATCTGGTAAAAGTGTCGAAACCGATGGGAACGAGATTCGAATGTCCATCATGGTCAAAAACATGAAAACTGGAGACGGCCAGACGAGGATGATTCAATTTCGTACTATCAAACTAAAATAGTATCAAAAATTGTACCCACCTGCAAAAATAAACCAGTTCCAAGCCTACATTTGTTTCTGTAGTTCTATCTTCTGTAAATGGAAAGGGACTGCGGGTGATCGAAAAGTTAAAGCCGGCCGGTGTTGCGAGCTGTTCTGGGCGCTTCAGTCTGAAACCGCGCGACTGATACGGTCGCAGGTTGGAATCCTGCCTCGGGCATGGATGTGTGTGATGTCCTTAGGTTAGTTAGGTTCAAGTAGTTCTAAGTTCTAGGGGACTGATGACCCCAGATGTTAAGTCCCATAGTGCTCAGAGCCATTTGAACCATTTGAAGAGTTGAAGAAAATAAAAACCGACAGCCGAAATTTTGTTCATTATTTTATATGACTACCAGTTTCGGTGCCTCATCGGCAACATCTTTAGGTCCCATACGCGTAGCTAGATAATAATCTAAACGTCTGTGGTATTACAGGGATCAGTAATTTCAAAAAATGTTCAAATGTGTGTGAAATCTTACGGGACTTAACAGCTAAGGTCATCAGTCCCTAAGCTTACACACTACTTCACCAAAATTATCCTAAGGACAAACACACATACCCATGCCCGAGGGAGGACTCGAACCTCCGCCGGGACCAGCCGCACAGTCCATGACTGCAGCGCCCCTGACCGCTCGGGTATTCCCGCGCGGCTCAGTAATTTCAGTTGGCTTCTGTAAAAATCTGATATTCTCTGCATATGTGGACTCTCCACACCTGTCATTAGAGATGCGGAGCGTCCACATCTACACAGAAGTTTTAGAAATCTGCGGAAGCCAGTTGAAACTAGTGATTTCTATAATAGCACAGATGTTTCGATGAATTACCTAGCTATGCGTATAATGACGTGAGGATTGTGGCAATGTATCGAAACTAGTAATCACATAAAATACTTAATAAAATTACGGCTGCCGGTATTTTCAAGTCCTTCATTTGTGGTTGATTTAAAACATTTAACGATTCTTATTTGAATAATTACAGGAATTTATTTTTTGAAGACGTAGTTACCTCAAACTTTGATAAAATAAAATGCTTTTCCTTCTTTTTCTTAACGTGTGCTGCCAATATTTCGTTATTACAGAATCCATTCTGAAAAATCACGCAAAAATTCTTTCTTGCACACGTCAAGTACCCCTAAATATAGTAGACTGCTGCCAATGCAAAACATTGTGATTACAGCCTGTCCATCTGTAACTGAATACCGTAGTCCCGATACGTGATTTCAACGTTCTAAGGCATTTTGTAGGTGCCTCGATGCGGCAGGTGTTAGAAATAGTACCTGCTTGTAACTAACGGCCGAAATGGAGTCCGGAATATGGAGCCAGGACAAAAGGGAGTGAGGCAAAATATTGTACAGTTTCGGAGGGGGACAGATCTCTAATTCAGTGCAAAAGACCTACACCCCTTTTTTCCCAGCTGACGCTAGTGTAAAAAAGACGGAGGAAGGGGAGAGAGTGAAAAATACGAAACTGCGGCGGGAAAAGGTGTTTCAGTAGGAGGGTGCAGCGCACGCAGTAATGTCGCGACTATAAAGAAACAGAAGCACTCTGTTAGCCTGGCGACGAGAGGCGGGAGCTCCCATAAAGCGGAAGCATGAATCACGTTTTATGAGTTTCGTGCCTGATCGGGCCCAGCTCCTGCCCCTCCCGCTGCCGCGCACCTTCCCCGCCAACAGCACACAGCCGGTGTCTGAATCGCGGAATGCGCGCAGCTTCAATTTTTACAGTCCGCTGGCGCGCGGGCGAGATGGTTTGAGGGGTAATGGGAGGGGGGATGTGTGTAGGCCTGCAGGCATAGCAGCTATTGCGGAAGCACTACACCCCCACGCCTCACCCCACCCACAACCCGCCGCGTTAGCAAAATCCAGTACAAAACTCTCTCGCGTCCACTCTTGTGTTTTATGCCCCCTTTGTTGGCGATTAATGCGCTTGAAAATATTCCGCTCCACTGGGCGTCGCGTTGGCTACCGATTGGTGGTATCATCCGTGACACGGAAAGTAATAAAACGAAAATGTTGTGAAAGTATCGGCTCCAGGTCACCAGCAACATTTAACAGGTATAATCAAATATTCAATGCAGTGATAAAACGTATGGCTTCCTCTCCGCCACACATCGATAAGCCTTAAAGGGACGTCCGAATTAACAAAAAAAAAAAAAAAATGCTACAACTGGTTAGTGTACTTAAACTTTCAAATAGAGAAAGGAGTAGCACTGAAACGTCGATGCAGTGACATAATTCCGAAACAATGTACAAGAAGAATCCACTCTGCCATCGGAATAGTTTGAGACTTTCTGTATCACTGGGACATGTAAGTTTCCTTTAATTTACGTCTATGGTCACAATCTTTTTTGTTTAACAGATTACCGGTTTCGGTCTTTAATGACCATCATCAGATCTGTTTCATAAAAACAAAGTCCTAATGTACTGCAGCCATAGTAGCATCGTCAAATGTTAAATGCGGAATCAGCACCAGCATCGTCAAATACATATAAATCACATCACTATGGCTGCAGTGCAATAGGACTTTGTTTTTATGAAACAGATATGATGGTCATTAAAGACCGAAACCGGTAATCTGTTAAACAAAGAAGATTGTGACCATAGACGTAAATTAAAGGAAACTTATTACATATACGGGTCACTGTGTTTTTTCGCCATGATGTCGCAGCTTTTTGTTCCACTTTTTTCTGTCGTCACAACAGAAAATACGACGGCCACCACTTACACGTGTTCTCTTCCCAACATCTACCTAGCTAACGACTGGTTTTTCGACAGTCGCGAATAAAAATTAGCCTTGCTCACTACGAGTGCCTACAGAGGTAGAGAGCAAGCGCGCCCGAATGCCATTGTTGGTTTCAACAATAAAATTCTTTTTGAACAGCCCTCGTATCAAGTGTCTGAAATTGTATAATTTTATGTGACTGACCGCAAAATTTTCATATATTTTATTCGATAATAGGTTTAATCAGGCACGACACTCTTCAGATCAGTCTACGGAATACAGAAATAATGTATGTAGTTGTTAGAACCGTGTAACAGGACACTGGCCAGTCAAGTGGTTCCGCAGTTTGCCTCCCGAGGCCCAGATCACGCCATACCCGTCCACCCACCAAGGAAAAATCTCTCGGAATACCAGGGATCCAACTGGAATCCTCCGCAGTGGCTGCTCGTGAGTATACATTCTGCGTGTTCCCAAATTTTTAGATTCAGATAAATCTGACAGTGTGAAATTGATAGTACCTGCTGTATAACAGTTATGCTTATCAACACGTTTGTACAATCACGGCCACTGCCAGTAATAATAACAACAGTAATAATAATAATAATAATATGCATACCTTATCTGACAACAGAAATAATAGATTTTATGGAATTTTGTTGTTTTGTAAATAATTAAGTACAGTTTAGAGTAATAACGAAATAACGTGCAAGCTATCGTAACTCTCCTTTTCGCATTTTTGTGTAAGTCGGAGTTTTCTTATTTTTCCCTTTTTTCGGTTAAATGTACAAGATCCCCAATAGATATATTAGTTCACGAATTTACTTCCTGGCTGAAAATCGGATATTCATATGCTACCCCCACACAACAACTGTACACTTCCTTGTTAAATGTTCGCTTCTCTTTACGCTTATTTGATTTCGTCACTGTGTCAGTCAAAGGATTTGTCCTCGGAGGCCCTAGTTCCTTTGCGGCTAACTTTTCCTGGTAATTTACTTTTCTGTTCCCTGAATGAGAGTTTCACTCTGCAGAGGACTGTGTGCTGATACGAAACTTCCTTGCAGATTAAAGCTGTGTGCCGGGCCGTGATCAGAACTCGGGACCTTTGCCTTTCGCGGGCAAATGCTCTACCGACTGAGCTACTAATGCACCACTCACAACCCGTCCTCACAGCTTTACTTTTCTGTTAGGATTTAAAATATATTCAACACAGTTCTTGTTTACACTGCACACAAAAGCCGATTCCCCCACAGTACACAGCGAAATCAAAACACAAAGTGTGCATCGTGGGCCTACAGCATAGATAAACCTGTCTCTTGATGCGATAAACAGATTGCAGAAGCATGAATAAATGCTACGATCTCACAGTCGACGTTGGCGCGCTTTAGGCCCTTATGATTCTCACCGCCTCAAATGGATAACTGTAAGATAAAATTCATAGGTTAATATAATGAAACTCATTCGGAAACCTACAAAATAGGTTCACTGTCAGTACAACTTTATCATACAGGGTGGTCCATTGATCGTGACCGGGCCAAATATCTCATGAAATAAGCGTCAAACGAAAAAACTACAAAGAACGAAACTTGCCTAGCTTGAAGGGGGAAAGCAGAAGGCGCTATGGTTGGCCCGCGAGTTGGCGCTGCCATAGGTCAAACGGATATGAACTGCGTTTTTTAAATAGGAATCCCAATTTTTATTACATATTCGTGTAGTACGTAAAGAATTATGAATGTTTTAGTTGGACCACTTTTTTCGCTTTGTGATAGATGGCGCTGTAATAGTCACAAACATATAGCTTACAATTTTAGACGAACAGTTGTTAACAGGTAGGTTTTTTAAATTAAAATACAGAACGTAGGTACCTTTGAACATTTTATTTCGGTTGTTCCAGTGTGATACATGTACCTTTGTGAACTTATCATTTCTGAGAACGCATGCTGTTACAGCGTGATTACCTGTAAATACCACATTAATGCAATAAATGCTCAAAATGATGTCCGTCAACCTCAATGCATTTGGCCATACGTGTAACGACATTCCTCTCAACAGCGAGTAGTTCGCCTTCCGTAACGTTCGCAGATGCATTGACAAAGCGGTCACGCGTGTTGTCATGCGTTGTCGGCGGATCACGATAGCAAATATCCTTCAACTTTCCCCAAAGAAAGAAGCCCGGGAACGTCAGATCCGGTGAACGTGCGGACCATGGTATGGTGCTTCCACGACCAATCCACCTGTCATGAAATATGCTACTCCAACAGCACGCGAACTACGTGCCGGACATCCATCATGTCGGAAGTACATCGTTATTCTGTCATGCAGTGAAACATCTTGTACTAACATCGGTAGAACATTACGTAGGAAATCAGCATACATTGCACCGTTTAGATTGCCATCGATAAAATGTGGGCCAATTATCCTTCCTCCCATAATGCCGCACCATACATTAATCCGCCAAGGTCGCTGATGTTCCACGTGTCGCAGCCATCGTGGATTTTCCGTTGCCCAATAGTGCATATTATGCCGGTTTACGTTACCGCTGTTGGCGAATGACGCTTCATCGCTAAATAGCACGCGTGCAAAAAATCTGTCATCGTCCCGTAATTTCTCTTGTGCCCAGTGGCAGAACTGTACACGACATTCAAAGTCGTCGCCATGTAACTCCTGGTGCATAGAAATATGGTACGGGTGCAATCGATGTTGATGTAGCATTCTCAACTCCGACGTTTTTGAGATTCCTGATTCTCACGCAATTTGTCTGCTACTGATGTGCGGATTAGCCACGACAGCTGCTGAAACACCTACTTGGGCATCATCATTTGTTGTAGTTCGTGGATGACGTTTCACATGTGGCTGAACACTTCTTGTTTCCTTATATAACGTAACTATGCGGCGAACGGTTCGGACACTTGGATGGTGTCGTCCAGGATACCGAGCAGCATACATAGCACACGCCCGTTGGCCATTTTGATCACAATAGCCATAAATCAACACGATATCGACCTTTTCCACGATTGGTAAACGGTCCATTTTAACACGGGTAATGTATCACGAAGCAAATATTGTCCGCACTCTTGACTATTACAGCGCCATCTATCACAAAGCGAAAAAAGTGGTCCAACTAAAACATTGATATTTCTTTACGTAATACACGAATATGTAATAAAAAATAGGAGTTCCTATTTAAAAAAACGCAGTTGATATCCGTTTGACCTATGGCAGCGCCATCTAGCGGGAAAACCATCTGGTTTCCCCCTTCAAGCTACACAAGTTTCGTTCTTTGTAGTTTTTTCGTTTGGCGCTTATTTCGTGTGATATTTGGCCTGGTCCCGATCAATGGACCACCATGTATACTGGCATCTGATCTAGTTTTACTACAGTGTGTAGTGATTGAATTAGCGTATCTGAGGAGTGTGCTGTCACCTAGCACGATTTATACCGAGCGAATGGGGATGGAAGTCTGCCACATTGTACCACCGCCTGGTGGCTCTGACGTAAACTTCTAGTTGAGTGACCAGGGTTAGCTGTCCACATTGTGAACTGTGCACATTGTTTACCAGATCCGTGTGCATCTGGTTCGTGGGGAAATTACGTCAAGCGAGTTGCGCATGCGCAAAAGCTCCTTAAAACGTACACAACTGAAGATGTGGTCGCGACCCTGATACTACAATTCATGGAGTCTAGAGTAGCAGTAGCGTGCTAGTTTAAAGTACTGTATCTTCCACAATGCAACTTCTATGTTATGTTTAACAGCAGACAAAGAAAAAATAGCCAATAAATCTGCAACGTGTCGAAAGTTAGGGCGTTCACATGGTCCTGTGCTCCCATACAGCAGGCGCCACTGGTCGTCCACACAGCAGCCAGCCGCAATGAGCGCTCACTTCGTAGGTGGACGTACGATGGGAGAACGGCTGTCGAAACCTTTCTCTGACCAACCAGATCTAGACTCCAGAATGAGATTTTCACTCTGCAGCGGAGTGTGCGCTGATATGAAACTTCCTGGCAGATTAAAACTGTGTGCCCGACCGAGACTCGAACTCGGGATCTTTGCCTTTCGCGGGCAAGTGCTCTACCATCTGAGCTACCGAAGCACGACTCACGTCCGGTACTCACAGCTTTACTTCTGCCAGTACCTCGTCTCCTACCTTCCAAACTTTACAGAAGCTCTCCTGCGAACCTTGCAGATCTAGCACTCCTGAAAGAGTTCGAGTCTCGGTCGGGCACACAGTTTTAATCTGCCAGGAAGTTTCAGATCTAGACTTTCCGTAATTTCTCTAAATTGTCTGAGGCGGATGTTGGTGTCAAGTCTCTGAAAGGGCACTGTCGATTTCCTTCCCGGTCTTTCCCAAACCCGAACTTGAGCTCTGTCTCTAATGACCTCGTCGTAGACGGGACGTTTTGCATTACTCTTACTTCCCTTCGAACGGGTCACATACAGTAGTTAGTCTTTCAGTTCCATGTTTCATATTTTCGGAGACTACATTTCACGACTGAAAACTTTGTCTTCATACCCTTTTATTGACACGAGTATGATGCCCTACAATGATACTTTGTCATGTCCCAGTTTTTCACGATTTATATTTTTGTTTATTGATTGCTCATGTTTCAGTGTATCCTTCTGTAATCATGCACATTAATACAGTCTGTTATAACCAGACCTGAAGATCATAATCCAAGTAAAATGACACAAAATGTTTGTGATCAAAGATTGATACGAATTCTGCTGTAAGAAGTATACCATAGGAACTACCAAACTACAGATTCAATGCGAGCATGTACACACAGCATTTGAAGAAACTGTCTTCCCAAAGTTTTAACTCACAAGATTTTCGATAATTTCGACTGAAAAAAGATGGTAGTACCTTACGTAATTTTAGTCACACTATGCACGCATCATGTGTTTTAACGAGGGCGATGAAGTTTCTTGTTGCAGAGATATACTGTACTTTGACTCTCTCATTTTCCAAATCTCCAGCAATCGCCACTCCTTACGGAAGTAAATTACGGATCTTTCAAACTTTAGTACACCTTTCAACCTTATCCATTACGCTCTCTGAGGAAAGATAGTAAGATCTGAAAAAAATTTAGAACTTACCGAGAGATTGGAGTATTTGGTGTACTATAGCATCAAACTGACGTTGGTAGGACCACTTGCATGGCTTCGTTGATAAACAGGTAGGCTGTACTCAAAACCGTATACTAAAATGAGTCATTAAGAAAGTTATGTAATTTATTTGGTTTACGTAATGAATCGTCATAAACAGAGTGTAAAATGTTTCTGTGTGTTAGCTACGTTTTGAAATTTGGAAGTCACACATACGTTCAGCAGGTAACATATACTTTTAGAAATAAATTTTGGAGTGACAAGCATACTCAGTTGCTGGCTAATGCTGGAAAACTGTGCCTACACACTAGGGATTTCAGGTGATTTAAGGACAGTAAAGCGTCATAACTCACAGATGTTAAGCAGAAGACGGTTTTTTATCTGGTAGTTCCCAGTGCTGTTTAACGATTAAATAGAGAAACATACATGCAACGCATTTGGTATTCAAAGATAATAGTTTTCAATCTGTAAAAGTTTACAGCATTTCTTCTCTCAGTTGATTGTGGGGCTGCTAAGCCCATTCATACGTCGGCAGTTGTATTAGCCTGAAAACATTTTATGCGAAAGATACCGTATGGTGAAGGAAAAGGACGAATGTTTGATACGTTTTCTTATTTATACGATTCATAGAGGAGAACATCAATTTATGCCATCCCGCAACACTTTCGCTATCTGCAGCGAAAATAGTACCAACTGTATTTCAGTGCGGTTCATACTGATGCCTCAATAGAGCATTTGTCATTTTTAGAAATATGGCCGTGCTTTGAATACCCTGTAAACACGTTGGTCCTTGAATATTACGTCATTATGATATAATAAAGTGTGACCAATTAGAAATCGCATCTGCCGTGTTACAAAGCGAAGGATCAACTGTACGGACATCCCACCTTTTTTAGTGAGAAATGATCAACAAATATATTATGGAAATGGAAGACGATGTAGATAAAGATGAAATGGGAGATACGATATTGCGTGAAGACTTTGACAGAGCGCTGAAAGACCTGAGTCGAAACAAGGCCCCCGGAGTAGACAACACTCCATTGGAACTACTGACGGCCTTGGGAGAGCCAGTCCTGACAAAACTCTACCATCTGGTGAGCAAGATGTATGAAACAGGCGAAATACCCTCAGACTTCAAGAAGAATATAATAATTCCAATCCTAAAGAAAGCTGGTGTTGATAGATGTGAAAATTATCGAACTATCAGTTTAATAAGTCACAGATGCAAAATACTAACGCGAATTCTTTACAGACGAATGGAAAAACTAGTAGAAGCCGACCTCGCGGAAGATCAGTTTGGATTCCGTAGAAATGTTGGAACATGTGAGGCAATACTGACCCTACGACTTATCTTAGAAGCTAGATTAAGGAAAGGAAAACCTACGTTTCTAGCATTTGTAGACTTAGAGAAAGCTTTTGACAATGTTGACTGGAATACTCTCTTTCAAATTCTGAAGGAGAACCTCAATTTATGACATCCCGCAACATTATCGCTATCTGCAGCGAAAATACTAACAACTGTATTTCAGTGGGGTTCATACTGATGTCGCAATAGAGCATTTGTCATTTTTAGAAATATGGCCGTGCTTTGAATACCTTGTAAACACGTTGGTCCTTGAATATTCACGTCATTATGATAAAATAAAGTGTGACCAATTAGAAATCGCATCCACCGTGATACAGCAGCGAAGGATCAACTGTACGGACATCCCACCTTTTTTAGTGAGAAATGATCAACAAATATATTATGGAAATGGAAGACGATGTAGATAAAGATGAAATGGGAGATACGATATTGCGTGAAGAGTTTGACAGAGCACTGAAAGACCTGAGTCGAAACAAGGCCCCGAGAGTAGACAACATTCCATTAGAACTACTGACAGCCTTTGTAGAGCCAGTCCTGACAAATCTCTACCATCTGGTGAGCAAGATGTATGAGACAGGCGTAATACCCTCAGACTTCAAGAAGAATATAATAATTCCAATCCCAAAGAAAGCAGGTGTTGACAGATGTGAAAATTACCGAACTGTCAGTTTAATAAGTCACGGCTGCAAAATACTAACGCGAATTCTTTACAGATGAATGGAAAAACTAGTAGAAGCCAACCTCTGGGAAGATCAGTTTGGATTCCGTAGAAATATCGGAACACGTGAGGCAATACTGACCCTACGACTTATCTTAGCAGAAAGATTAAGGAAAGGCAAATCCAGGAATACTCTCTTTCAAATTCTAAAGGTGGCAGGGGTAAAATACAGAGAGCGAAAGGCTATTTACAATTTGCACAGGAACCAGATGGCAGTTATAAGAGTCGAGGGGCATGAAATGGAAACAGCGGTTGGGAAGGTAGTGAGACAGGGTTGTAGCCCGAGCCCGATGTTATTCAATCTGTATATTGAGCAAGCAGTAAAGGAAACAAAAGAAAAATTTGGAGTAGGAATTAAAGTCCACGGAGAAGAAATAAAAACGTTGAGGTTCGCCGATGACATTGTAATTCTGTCAGAGACAGCAAAGGACTTGGAAGAGCTGTTGAACGGACTGGACAGTGTCTTGAAATGAGGATATAAGATGAACATCAACAAACGCAAAACGAGGATAATGGAATGTAGTCGGATTAAGTTGGTTGATGCTGAGGAAATTAGATTAGGAAATGAGACACTTAAAGTAGTTAAGGAGTTTTGCTATTTGGGAAGCAAAATAACTGATGATGGTCGAAGTAAACAGGATATAAAATGTACACTAGCAATGGCAATTAAAGCATTTCCGAAGAAAAGAAATTTGTTAACATCAAGTATAGATTTAAGTGTCAGGAAGTCGTTTCTGAAAGTATTTGTATGGAGTGTAGCCATGTATGGAAGTGAAACATGGACGATAAATAGTTTGGGCAAGAAGAGAATAGAAGCTTTCGAAATGTGGTGCTACAGAAGAATGCTGAAGATTAGATGGGTAGATCACATAACTAATGAGGAAGTATTGAATAGCATTGGGGAGAAGAGAAGTTTGTGGCACAACTTGACCAGAAGAAGGGATCGGTTGGTAGGACATGTTCTGAGGCATCAAGGGATCACCAATTTAGTATTGGAGGGCAGCGTGGAGGGTAAAAATCGTAGAGGGAGACCAAGAGATGAATACACTAAGCAGATTCAGAAGGATGTAGGTTTCAGTAGGTACTGGGAGACGAACACGCTTGCACAGGATAGAGTAGCATGGAGAGCTGCATCAAACCAGTCTCAGGACTGAAGACCACAACAATAACAACGACCAACAAATAGCTCGTAGCCGTTTATCCTTGTTTCTCATGAATTTTCTCGTGAGATTCATGACCATTAATGTCCACGAAACTGGTGGATGAAGTAGTGTAACGCTGTGTGCCAATACACTAGCAGATAACATTCGAGTCTTCAGAAAAATGAACATCTCATAACACTTTTTCTGTTCATCGGGTACTTGGTGTGGTAAGTTTCATTCTTGTACTATCTGCCCAAAAGGCTGTTCCTCGATGTAAAATTTTCTGGATTTTCTAAAATTTTTGTACGAGAACATCTCTTATAGCAAGCGATATTACGTCGAAATTGAATAACAGTTCATAGACTATAGCATTGTATACACTTCACTGCCGGCCGGGGTGGCCGAGCGGTTCTAGGCGCTACAGTCTGGAACCGCGCTACCGCTATGGTCGCAGATTCGAATCCTGCCTCGGGCATGGATGTGTGTGATGTCCTTAGGTTAGTTAGGTTTAAGTAGTTCTAAGTTCTAGGGGACTGATGACCTCAGCAGTTAAGTACCATAGTGGTCAGAGCCATTTGAATCATTTTGAACACACTTCACTAGAAGTTTAAAGGTACAGACAAAGACAGATTCTATAGTTCTCTGTAAAAGAGTTTCTAAACGTTCATTTCTTCTTCGTTCGGGGATTTCCATGGAGAGTCTTTGATAGTGTCATTACTTAGTTCAGAAATACGTAATGATGAAGAACGAGTTCTAACACACACACACCAATTAACGAATATATATTGTTTTGGTTGAAGA
This sequence comes from Schistocerca piceifrons, assembly GCF_021461385.2. Lineage (NCBI taxonomy): Eukaryota > Metazoa > Arthropoda > Insecta > Orthoptera > Acrididae > Schistocerca > Schistocerca piceifrons. The sequence goes on from NC_060138.1 coordinate 438,264,616, forward strand.
ATTAATTAAAGTGGTTGTCACTGAAATTCGCCAACACCATGTAATTGAGATGTTATTTTGTGTTGACTATCAGTCGCAATTTCGCAGCTGTTGGCGAATTTCATTGATAATTACCTCACCAGCTGATGCCCTCTGTCCATGATGAATCAAGAGAGACTAATTAAATTTAACTTATCGTTTTTGCATGTACGCGTAAATTCACAAGGTCTGGAAGTTCGGACTTATTTTATGTAAGCGTAAAGAAAGTTTAATGGCTTGAAAATGAAATTCAGAAACTTTATTATTAAACTTTCATGAACTATTAGTGAAGCCACTGTGGACACAGAACAATGCTAGAATGAACAGTCGTGATGGGACAGTGGGCAGACGATATCTGTCGTCAATGAAAAGGATACGTTTCCATCAGGGAAACTTCGCCGGTCACCCCCCCCCCCCCCCCCAGGGTACTCCAAAACTTCTTCGCCCATCCAACAACACCAAATGGTTTATGTCTATTATTTTCATGTGAGTGATATGGCCGTCATCAGTTACTTTGTGCAAGGCACTAAACAACTTGTAATGTCCATTTCCTGCAAATATCACACTACTCGGAACAAAAAGTACCAAACGTACTAAATAATTATGGGATTTTTAGGATATTGTACCTACTGTTATGAGGAGATTTACTATAAAAGTTATACGTACATCGTAATATTAGGACCTATCGCTACTGAACATCCACACCAGGTATGCCGCAGTAACAGTACAACCTGAACAGGCCAAAAACCTAAAACAATTAATAATTCATAGAAGAGAAATACTTGCATCGTCTACACACGGTTACAAGATAAATGTGATACTGAGAGTAAAGAAGTTGTAGTGCACTAAGACACTCTGAAATGCTTTCACAGAGTTTAGCCATTACTAATGTTCACTGCAAGTAACTCAGGTGATTGGCAGCCGCAGTAATTTAAAAAATTAAAAAATAAAATGCTGAGAAGATTAGACCGTGCTGATGCTACGTGAAGATGAGTATGACATATAAAAAAAATGTTCAAATGTGTGTGCATTCCTGGGGGACCAAACAGCTGAGATCATAGGTGCCTAGACTTAGACACTACTTAAACTAACTTATGCTAAGAACATACACGCCCATGCCCGAGGTAGGACTCAACTTCCAGCGGGAGGGGCCGTGCAATCCGTGATATGGAGCCTCAACACGCGCCGCCACTCCTCGCCGCTGTGAGATATGTTTAAACCTTGTTGGTAGTTTTCCACACTTTTAAACTTTTTCTTAAATCCAGAACCAGAGCACCCTCACTTTTCCATTCCCTTTCTAACACATTTCAGTGAAACATATGTCACAACAAAAACAGTGTTTGAATTTGCCTTGGCGATTTCTCACCTCCTACGAGCACACACACACACACACACACACACACACACACATGGTAATCAGATATGACGACAGAGTTTTGAGTAAGTTACAGACAGGATATGTATATCATAAATTACTCATCAATTATATTGCTACAGCCATGAATTTTTGCATCAACCTATTAATGAGTACTTTTTAAAGTACAGGGATTCACCCTTACATCCAAGCCACGAAATAAGCAATAGTTTTCTTTCTGCATCAAGTGGAAAGCGCTTCCCCATTTGGGCCATCATTTCTTGTATTGATACGACTCACTGACTTGAAAGAAATCATGTAACTAAGGAAGACGATTTTATTGGGTTGAGTTGTTTGAGGGAAGAGACCAGACAGCAAGGTCATCGGTGTCATCCGATTAGGGAAGGAGGGGGAAGGAAGTGGGCCGTGCCCTTTCAAAGGAACCATCCTGGCATTTTCCTGGAGCGATTTAGGGAAATCACGGAAAAACGTAAATCACGATGGCCGGACGCGGGATTGAACCGCCGACCTCCCTAATGCGAGTCCAGTGTGGACAATTTTATTACAGAGCCATGTTGCAGAGTATCTATGCACATTTTATCCTCTGTGTCAATAAACTGAATTTTTGATCCAGTTACGGAGTCTCTTTGCTGTCGTAAATTTACCAGTAGTCGTTCGACTGATTGTATACTGTCCTGTAGCGGTACTTCAGTACGTTTGTGACATCTGTACATGGCACAACTACAAGTCTGGGAACAGGAGGGCAGTGCTGAGAGTTTGAGGAGAAGCTTTAAATGAGTAACTAGATCGCCTGAATTTGAGGCGTCATGTGAAGATGACGGGCTGTGGAAGGGTGTCAAGGGTTCAGGCTGAAAAGCGAGCAGGCGGTTACTGACAGACTGTAACAGAAATTTCAGATCTTAGGTCCGAAGTGTAGTAGATTTAGTAAGAGACTAACACATGCTGGTAATGACCTATACTTCCTGTTAGGCTGCGTTCATAATGGCACCGACAACTACAGTCGTGCTAGATGTCGTCCGATAACATCGTCCGATAGCGTGGTCATAATGCGTCCGAGCTCCTCTGTCAGTTTTTGCCAGGGTCAAGGAGGTTAGGTTAGGTTAGAATCTATTGTGTATATGAAGTAGGGTAGGTTTTAACCTCTCAGGGTGGGGTGGATACCACGAGACGTCCGTGCTTAGATCCGAGTGCATTATAGCGGCTTCTGCAAACTGAAGAGACGCCGAATGAATCTGAATGAGCTCTCTTGTCTCCCAAAGAACGTGGCGAGTACTATACACTAAGTCCTCAGTTATCGGAGTAACCAGACAACTTTTACGAATACATGAGATGACGGGAGAAACGTTCTGCTACATACTCGAGCTATTTCGTGGTGACCTTGAAAAGCAAGTTATAAACTCTGTTTCACTGTATTTTTTCAAGTTGTGGAGACGTACGTCCATTAACCTGCAACGACTATCATTTAGCACAAGAGTGAAAGATAAGCATAAAGTGTAGCACCACGATACTCTGAAAAGGTGAAGCACTTGAAAGTGGAAACACATACAGTACATAAACCACTTCATATTAACAGAATCACTACCCAACTGGCATAAAACGCGAGTAAGCAGTAATAGGAATTTGGAGACAGCTAAGGGCAAAAAAGATCGAGTACAGTAACAATAAGCATACAGGTTCCCCTCCCTTTTCTCCTGAACAAATTGTTTTTTGAGGTTATAATCTACGCCTAGAATTTCCAATAAATATTTTCCCTGTTTGAGGGTTCGTATAAACCTGCGATTTCAATCTATAGATTCTGACCTATATATTCCGATTATGATAGTTTCACCCTCAGGATGTCAGAAACTCACTATTTCTTGGACTAAATCTTCCAGTATCTCACGCTCCATATTTCGGGCGCGATAATGTCCGTCGATTTGACCGAAGGAAACATACTGATCTGAATTTCACCGACTGTCGTCCGAATTCTGTATGTTCGGATGATGAGATCGGCTACAGTGGTACACTTATTTGAAAAGATTGGCCGCCTCCGGCCATCGGAGAAATCCACCGATAGTGCAACCACTGTGATGGCAGCCTTATGGACATCTAGGAACACCACCACTGTCTACAGCTCGACCACATTCTCAGTCTCCTGCGGCTACAAATTGGTTGGAGTGTTGTGCGCAAAGACTTCTCGACGTGGTATCCACGAGAGCTAATGAGCCGTGTGTGGAGGCTGAACTACGTTCATACGTCGCCATTTATCAGATATAATGTAAGGATGATGTGCTCATTCTAAGGAGAAAGATTATGGTTTAGTGTCTCCTGAATGCGACACCAGTGCCTTACAACTGCGGCATCACGTCCGATGAGCATTATGCTAGGTAGGTGATGTTTACGATCATCTTTATCCAGCCCAGTGGGATTTGTCATCGAGAGTGCATTATACACGTGAAGATACAGGAATGTCCTTCGCTACCGGAACATCATGTTAACGGTCCATTCAGAGTTCCTACGTAAGGGAAACACGCAAAGCCGCAGACAATGTGTTCTTGCTACAAGCCTTCTGGTGTCTCCGCTCGACAGCCCATAACGGATAATGCGGTACGAAGCAGCCAGAATACAGCTGCCTGTATTTAGTATAGCGTCGTCTCGTTTCGTGCCGTTGGGTCCCGTCTAGTCTCGGAATCTAGGTTAACGCCTTCTACAACTGCAGCGGGCGCAATAAAAGAAGAACTAGAACCCTAAAGACGCCGAACGGGAACGCTCCCTCCAAATAACAGAGAACGCATTCAGCGTAAAGCATCTCGGTTGCCATACACAGCTCGTATGCAACGCGCCGCAAGCACTAAACCTTTACGACGGCACGATGTCCATCCACGTTTCTCGTTGTTTCAGCAGTCATATGGTGCCACAGCGCCACCTAGCGTGGCTTTACACTGCGGATGAAATACATACCAGTTACTGGTATCACTTGTAATGGTACAGCAGCCTCTGTGCCGCATCTATAGCTGCAGGAGTGGCATCGCGCGAATATTATCCTTCGACTTATGGGTTAGGTAGCTTGGTCGGGGTTAAACGCAGTACTGGTTTAAGGCCGCGCCCGAATCCCGATTCACCAACACAAACTCGTTTTCTTTTTTTAACTTCTGTATAAAACGCGATGTAACGTCTAATATACTTACATTTCCCCAATTACGCCCTAGCTTGATTTCTATGAACAAGAAAACTCTCTATCATGTAACTGAAATAAATTACACTGGAATGAAAACTCAAGCACAAAAAAAGCTTTCGCATTATGTCACTGTCAAATAAAATAGCTCGATGAAACTTGGACCATACACAGAAAAAAAATCTGCATCATTGTGCAGAAAATAACTGAAATAAATACGCAATGAGACGAACAGAAGTGATGCTGTTATTTAGAGACAATAATTACAGCGAAGCTATCGTGATTTATGATGGTGACTTGGACTTTACAAAAGGCGGGGTGTATGATCACCATAAATAATAATACGTGCTTTGCAACGTGTTCCCATTCTGGCCAGATGATTGGTAAGGAGTGTAAGTAGGCTGTTTAGGTTTTTATGTTGGTAACGCCACGTATGAAAATCACTGACTGTGCTGTGGGTAGTTTGTGGCTGGTTTGTATTGTTGGAATATCTGCTATTGTAGTGTTGGGCAGTCGGATGTAATCAGTGCGTGGCGTTGCGCAGTTGGAGGTGAGCCTCCAGCAGTGGTGGATGTGGGGAGAGAGATGGCAGAATTTTGAGAGCGGGCGATCTGGACGCGTGTCCATCACGAAGAGTAAATTTGTAATATTGGTGACTTTTTGATCGCCCTATATATATATAAATTTGAAAACTTAATAAACTAAAGAATAATGTAGATAGGTAAAAATTGATACACATGCTTGGAATGACATGGGGTTTTATTACAACCAAAAAAAAAGTTCACAAAATGTCCGACAGATGGCGCGTGAAAGATCTCTTGCACGCGTCGTTTGGTGACGATCGTGTGCTCAGCCGCCACTTTCGTAATGCTAGGTCTCCCAGGTCCCGAGACCTCAGTCCGTGCGATTATTGGCTTTGGGGTTACCTGAAGTAGCAAGTGTATCGTGGTCGACCGACATCTCTAGGGATACTGAAAGATAACATCCGACGCCAATGCCTCACCATAACTCCGGACATGATTTACAGTGCTGTTGACAACATTATTCCTCGACTACAGCTATGGCTGAGGAATGATGGTGGACACATTGAGCATTTCCTGTAAAGAATATCATCTTTGCTTTGTGTTACTTTGTTATGCTAATTATTGCTATTCTGATCAGATGAAGGGCCATCTGTCGGACATTATTTTAACTTTTGTATTTTTTTGGTTCTAATAAAACCCCATGTCATTCCAAGCATGTGTGTCAATTTGTACCCCCCTATCTACATTATTCTGTGATTTATTCAGTTTTCAAATTTATACTGACTTTTTGATCACCCGGTATGTATTATTAAGGCAAAGACATTGTTTGTTCTCTATCAAAATCTTTCATTTGCTAACTACGCCTATCAGTATTTAGTGCCTTCAGTAGTTAGAACCTTTTATTCAGCTGGCAGTATTGGCACTCACTATATTGCAGTAGTACGAGTAACGAAGATTTTTGTGAGGTAAGTGATTCAGGAAAGGTATAGGTTATAGTTAGTCAGGGCCATTCTTTTGTAGGGATTATTGAAAGTTGGACTGCGTTGCGCTAAAAATATTATGAGTCAGTTTAGTGTTGATCAGAATAAGTAAACAGAGAAATGTCTGAGTACGTTCAGTTCTGCTCACCTGTTTGAAAATCAAATAACTTAAAAGGTTTATCAGCACAGTAATTCATTAATTTTTCAAAGGGGATGTTCCAGGAGTTATCGTGGTAGGGCTTTCCATTACGCTGCCAGTGCTACAAAAAACGGCTGGATGATCGTCGGTGCAAGTGCAGCAATGCGTCTCCCCAACGCATCCAATTCCGCACGTTCTCGCTGGAATTTAAGGAGGGGAGGGGGTGACAAGCAGGCCGGTGCATCCGCCGAATATCCTCTCGTTGCAAGAGCTCTACCAGCTGCGCTGCTCGATGCGGACATGCATCGTCAGCTATGAAAATGAAGTCAGCGCCGAATGCACTTCTGAAAATATGCAAATGGGAAAGGAGTACGGAGTCACAATAACGTTGACCGGTGAGTGTAACCTCTTCAGAAATTCGGACGTCAATACACACACACACAATATTACGCCTTTCCACATCGTAACATCAAGTTCGTCAATGCTGGACTCATGTCCATATTGCGATACATGGAAAAACGTGACGCGCGGAAGGAAGCACAATGTTGCAACGGCTTACTGACTTCCAAATCTTTGCGAAAACATAATGGAGATTTAAATTTATTTTAGAATTTTCGTTCAGTAACTGTGAATATTAAGAACATATATAGCGGTAAAGTTTTGTCATTGCCGATTAATTATCTCGCGATGATCTTACACGAGAGAAAGTGTAAACTGATTAACTGCTCCGTCATCTTAGTGTTTTCAACTAAACTAAAAATAGAAATATAAACTATGTTCCGTTTAACAAGTTTATTTCAGTGGCTTTTTTCTGTCAATTATATTGAATCTACGTAACAATATAGACATGCATAATGCGATCAATCTTCGTGATGTTTATTGTTGTTGCAAAAGAACTATAGTAAGATTCTGCCCTCCAAATTTACTGTCAAAAACTGGGATTATATAGAATCAATCTCTCAAGTATTCAGGTAGCATGGCGATGTTTATATAAGAATATAGAATCGTCAACGTTTTCTAAAGACTGATTAAATAAATAGACATATAACAAGGTGTTTTGAGTTGATTACTGAATAACATACGTAGTACTAAACCAAAAAATCACACGTGTTATCTTGGCTTACATTATCTTTTCTGTATATTAATCTCTAGGGTCCAGCAGTATTTTGTGAACGACAGTACTTTCCATACGGATTTTCGGTATGTATATTTACTGTCCCCTTTTGATTATTGTACCAATAGCAAACAGTAATCAAGTTGCTTTTATTTATTATTATTTCATCCCCCCGCCCAACATGGGAAGGGGTGGGCTGTCAGCGGATACAATTTGCTGCTCTTCAGCCACAGCAGATTAAAATTTTAAAAACATGGTATAAAAACCGGACATAGCAGTTGAAAGAAAAAGCGTTCTGTACCATAAAAAGACAGATTGTCTACTGCATGATTTAGAATCTAAAAGGTTGATTTGATGATTAATTAAATTGTAGACACAGATGAAAGGAAAACGCATGTCGCACACGTATATATAAAAACAGGCAGACGGTTGCACAAGGTGAAACCGAAAGGCCCATGTGTCGAGTGATTAAAATAGATACATCGATGAGTGAAGAGATGTCTGGATGTAGACTGCCAGGGATAAAGGTGTCTTGGGAACATAGCATGCAGTGTTAGAGCATAACAGGGGTATGTGTGGATGGATGTTCGTAGGAGGGACGTGGGAAGAGTGGAGGGCAATGCTGTTCCGAACCAAGACTTAGGAAGTTGTTGGAGAGGACTGGAGAAGAAGAGAGTCCTCACAAGACGAGAATGGTAGGGATCTCCAAGATCTGACAGGACAGGTATATATCTGGGCAGATTTTATGGTCAGGTAAGGGAAGGTGATTTAAATTTCGGTGGGAGGGGATGTGGATGTTGTGAAAGTGTAGTGTTGGGAGAATGTAGTAGTAGAGGCACAGTAGAGCACCACGACCAATCAGCAGGGGAGAGGGGAACTAGGGGTAGGTAGTGTCGAGTTTATAGGTGACCGGATATTGGAGGTTTTCAAGATGGAAGAGTAGGAAGGAGAATTTTATAAGTTGGTGTACGACGTGGGTGAGGGGAGGGTAAGCGAATTCGTAAGGCTAGACGGAGAGCACGGCGTTCGAGGAACCGCAGGGCGTGGAAAAAGGAGGGAGGAAGTCCATGCCACATTGGTGTATCAGGGGATCGGTTGGAGTAGGGTACGATCCCCAAGCGTCGGTGTACGGCGTTATAGGTGTGGAGAATAATGGAAGGGTGCAATCCCCATGTTCTACTGGGTAATAGTTTTAGTTGTCGAGTTTCTGGTGAATGATTAGTAGATAGGGCTTACATGTTAGTCAGCAATCAAGTATTAGCACGACGCATTTTAATATGTTAGTTAGCTGTATAGGACGATCGTAAATAGTAAGGTAGGGACATGGTGACAGAAGCTACGGGAGGTTCAGCTTGTAATTAGTGCCTGAGTTTTAGGAGGGTTGATTTTGAGGAGCCATTGGTTGTACCAGGAAGTGAACTGAACAAGCTGGAGGGATCGTTGGGTTTTCTGGAGAGTAGGACAGAGAGTGGGGAAGGCGGCGTCATCGGCATACTGAGGGAGAGAACGGGAGGAAGTGGTTTGGCATATCAGCAGTATAGAGGAAAAAACAGGAAAGGCGAGAGGACAGATACTTTGGGAACACTTTGAGCGGGATGGAAGATATGGGAGTTGGCGATGTTGATGGGGACGCAAGTCGGGCAGTTAGAGAGAAAAGATGCAATGAGACAGTCATAATTTATGGGAAGTGCTTAGGTCTATCCCTTAAACAGGAGCCCAAAGTGCCATACATGGACGTAGTGTTTTCAAGACCTAGGGAGACAGAAAGAAAAGCGGATCTGCGGTTATTGATTTGGTAGGACAGGTACACTAGTCGGTATCACAGGAGAAAATCGACAAAATCCATATTGATGGACAGAAATGGATAGTTGTTGTTGAAGATGTTTATAGATACGTTGGGATAGGATGGCAGTAGCCCATTACGAAGTAGTCAATTTATGTTCATTCTTCGTGTTACATATATTTACGTATTTCACGTCGGATGTTGTAATCATCACGATCCTACAAGTTCAGTTGTCAAACAGTGCACAGAGTGCTAGTACAGTGATGAACAAGAATTTATTTTTGATATGAATCATACGCTTGTGTCACTATATTGTAATTAGCTATATTGTAGTTAGCATCAGCGCATTTACTTGTGGGGGTCTGGAGTTTCTTTGGCGCTTTTCGAGAGAGTGCAAGTTCCGCATTCGACAGTTTTCAGACGGTACGCAAGGGTGGTGCGGGAACGGAGGTGGGCTTTCAGACTGGAGCTGGCAATGTGACTGGTAGCCACATATAAATTCTTCGGTTCTTTCGCGGCGTTTTCATTCCAGGTCTGGAACATTTCCTTGCCGCGGATGTAGGTTATGATCCTGCCACGCAAGTAATTCACCGATGACAGTGGTAGCAGTCATCATCTCTATCATCATCATCATCATCATCATCATCATCATATGAAGGAAGTTAATAGCGTGCTTCTGTCTGCTGAATTACATCTTAATGAGACGTTCTACTTGTTTGGGTAAATCTCGATAGTGCACGTGCGAGATCTGCTGCCCAATCATTTACGTATCATCGAAAATTAGTTCTGCGTTTGATGTTTGGGAATCAGGTGCCAGCTATTGTGGTACAATATGTTAAATTTATGTGTTCCTTTTATTTAAGATTCCAAAGACAGTGACAACAGTAACTTGTGGTTTCCTGTAATTTAATTTAATCCGTAAATAATGTACGTCTGGCTAGGATCTTGTTGCAAATTTCACTTTGTTTTTAACCGACTGAGGTAGTCGTTGACTGTGATGAAATTTCATTATTACAGTCGCACTGGTGTTGAACTTATTTAACGACACCTGTGAAGAGTATATTTTCCAGCAGTGGTTCCCTAGGTATCAGCTGGCACTCAGTTTCATTGTGGGTGCATAGCCCAGTGGTGCCATGTAGTCAACCGATTTACTGAAACACTGATATGATAAATTGATGTATGCTGTTTATTTGTGGAAAGGCGTAACTCTGGTACCCTCAAATCTCAAATAAATTATTTAAGTAGCTGCTACCTCTGGTAATGCTCACGAATCAGTACTTTTGATATGATCAGTGATCGTAAGTACGCTATCGTATGTACAACAACATCAGCTGCTCTCGTATGTCTGCCTGTTCACAGAAGCATATCTCGTGATGTCTCCCCTCTCTTCACAGCCCTCTCCCCCCGCTCCCACCAGAACTTCCTCAACGCATGATGACGTGGCATATCTAGCAACGTTGCTGACTGGTGCATGCGGAGGGCCGTAGGCAAGAGCGCGCATCTGTGGTTTGTGCAGTTGAAACACCTATACTACATATAATGTGTACATTATACAACAGATTTAATACTTTCTTGGGACGGTTTATGTTCACTGATGAAAAAAAGAAATAGAAGATGTTCCATTCCCTATTTCGCCCTCTTAGAGATCAATTTATTTTTATTTTCAGTAGTGGCCTATGTTTTTTCTCACGGTTCAAGCTATCTCCTTACTCAATTTGAACGAAATCGCTTCAGCGGTTTAGTCGTAAAATCGTGAGGAACAGAGCTACCTTCGTGTTTAATATTATTAGTGACGAACTATCGATTAAAGATTGTGTTCATTACGTTAAATCGCGTTATATAGAGCAAATCAACAAATAAAATCATATCCAAAAATAGTAAATATTTTTCTCTAAGTCTCGTAAAATTTTTCAAATCAATAAATATTTTGTATTTCACGCTTCACAGAGCAGCCTGTGTTTTTCCTCAGCCATCAGGCTACTGCATTTCAAAATCGGCTCAGCGATTAATCGTGAAAACGTAGCAGACCTACTTCCGCATTTATAATATAATGGGCAGTTGTAAGATATTATGGCATATGTAGTAATATTGTTTTTTTCAGTTTTGGAAATCCAAAACCTAATTGTTTGATTATTGTTGTCTAAATCTAGTGAGCAAGCCTGTTGAGACATGCAGCGAATGTAAATAACTCTTGTATCAGATTGTAAATGAAGTTTTTCAGGATGACTCTAACTCCCTTCGACGGCTGTGGGTCTGCTCTTTTGGTATTGGAATTAACATGTGGATTGTATTTTAACTCTTGTTTTTAGACTGTTGTCAGTTACTAGTTTTGAATTAATTGAACGCTGAGGCACAGTGATCTTTTAAAGAGAAAACATTTCTATGTTTAATTTTAAATTATTCAGTATACCTTACGATATTTTAATTAAATCATCAAGTGTGATCAGGTTACCAGCGTGTGCCTTATGTGAAACAGTTCGCGTGAAATAAATAGTAAAATTTTATTTTGTTGAGTGTGGGCTTGGCAGCTTACCTCTTACGGATCCCCACATCCATATTGGCATCTCAATGAATTCGACAGAAATTCTGATAAGAATTGCTATGCTCCGGTATATGGATGAAGAGGAATCCTGCTCTATTATATGTAAACAGAGTTGATACGAAAACAAAGAACTTTTTAGAGAAATGATTATGCGTTGACATACTACATAGTGAGCTACTGCTGGAGACCGATACAGTTGTCAGAATCGCGTTCATAATTAAATACAATTAATTAACGTTCTGCATCAGGGTGTTACGACGATATATTTTTTTCCATTTATATGCACAATATTTCGACGCCTGACCCAACCGCCTACTCCAGTTGCTGCTGGTTTTCCTGTTACGTGTACTCGCTGCCTGGACTCCAACCAATACTTTGTGGAGAAACCTAAGTTGTAGAAGTGTTGCTTCCAGTTTTACGTAGACAACAGCATTTGCTCTTCTTTATAATATCGGGATAATGCGTATCAAGATTAACGGAAGTAACTGGAGCTCTAAACACCGCTTTCCACTTTATCGCATTATAGAGCGTGTTCTGAGCTCAAACGTTATGACGTTAATGGAGGAAAGCAACTTCTCTGAAAAAATCGACACATTTGCTAAAAAAAAAAAAAATCACTTGTATGAAGCAGAATGTGCCTGATTCATGCACGTCATGTTGCAAACAGCAGATACTGCGGGAGAGCTAGATTGTGTCTTTTGCGAATGTCAGTCGACACTATATCACTAACCAAGATACGATCATATGGAGTATCTTCGCAGATAAATGAGTGACTAGAGGAATATTTGACTGATAGTCTCGTACATTATACTAGACGGAAGATATTCGACAGAATCTTGCCTTAAGAACTTGTAACAGGAGCTTTAACATCTTCAGCACCCGTAAACTGTAACGGAGGATCAAAAAGTTCGCACTTGAGGGCGTTGCTGCAGCGTTTATACAACCCGGTGGGACTCAGGAGCACATGTATGCAGACAAGAGATCAGTGTGGCATTCCTGCCTTTCCGACGTCCATTCTTTAAATGCGGACACGTGAACTCTAGCCATGTTGTTGTCAAATGCTTCCAAACAGGACCAAAGAGTTGCCAAAGGAAGAAAACCGGTAGACATCGAGAGGAGAATGAAGTATGTGTATGGAGTGGCATGTCTGTCGGAAGCAACTGTTGTGGAATGCTACTCTAAGTTCCGTGCGCGACAGATCGATTCGACACAGTAAATTGGTCCATCTGACTAAGAGGCCAGCCTCATCCGTTCCGGACAGTAACAAGCAGTTGTTGATGACTCGATTAGGGCGAATGGGCGCATAACCATAGCAGCACAAGTTAAGCATCTCAACATGAGATTCGGTATCGTGCGAAATATTATCCAGAAGGAGCTAGGCTGCTGTAAGGGCAGCAGCCAGTAGGTACTCCGGGCACTGAACGTCGAAAAGAAAAGCAAACCGTATCCGGGTGTTTGCCTCAAGTACCTGATGCGTTTCAGTGTTGAAGGCACCACATTCCTTAGGCATACTGTTACAGGTGACGAAACCTGCTGCCACCACTTGGAACTGGAGCTGAAACCGTCTACGATGCAATGGTGTCATTCATCGTCCCCTGTTCCCAAGAAGTTCAGGAGCCAGCGATCTGCTGGAAAGGTGATGCTCACCCTACGTTTTCTTTGTTACAATTACCCAGCGAACGCTGCTACTTCGTGATAACAAGTCCTCGTGCAGGAAATATTGTCACGCTAAAATTATGACAACTCATATAGGAAACACTCTAGCATCCGTCCTACAGTGCTGATCTCCCCCATGTGACCATGACGCCTAAGGTCCATTAAAAGAAACCTTAAAGGGTTGACGATCCCTGTTGGTCGAGCGTGTGCAACAGGCAGTTACGGAGTTCTTCACGCAGCAGGACACTTTGTTTTACCAAATGGGTACATTCAACCTGTTGCGACACTTGATGATTGCCTCGGTGTTTACGGCAGTGTTGCTGATTGGCACACCGTTTCTGGACTGTCAGACTTTCAAGCTGAAACTCTTTGATTGCCGCTGATACTTACCACATCCTATCAGTAACACTATAATCTATTCGATGGCGACGCCATTGTGTCCACGACACTATCGTTGTTGGATACTCTTAAGAACTTGTAGAAATGATAAGCAATTGGACCTAATTTCCAGCTGGTGTGATGAATGGCAGGTTTCTTTATACATGAATGTAAGATCCTAACAATACCAAAGAGTGCAAAGACAGTATCTGATTACAAGAGGAGAGGCGAACATCTCAAGCGGGTCACTAGTGCAACTATTTAGGCGTAACACTAACAAGCGGTGTGGAGTGGGACGAATCAGGTGTAGCATTCGTTGGAAAAGTTCTGGAAAAGGACGGTGCATTCTTAGAACAAATTGCGTACAAGAAGCTAGTCCATCCAGTTGTATAGTATCAGTAAACCCAGATTCTTTAAACCACTGAGCTGTCATCCATAAAACAGCTTCACACGTATTATTACACATGAGTTAATATATTGAATATTTGATAGCTTTTAAGCAAGAAAAAAGTTCAGAGAAGGTCTAAAGTTATGCTCAAAGTGTGTAGGAAGCCATCAAGTTCTCTAGTTGTCAAACAATGAATGAGTACAGTCCAGGAGCGTGCGCTGATGTGTAATGCTGGGTATGCTGAAAAAATATTTAGGAGTTTGTGGCAATATACTGAGGAGATCGCAATAAATAGTCTATTACAGTATTATGTTATGTACAGATAACATCATATTTATTGGAAGAGACAACAGACGAACCTTAAGTAATGTACTACATTTTACAGAGAATCTGTGGATCTAAATGAATATTAAGTATTATTTGCGTATAAATCCTTCTTGTCAGATGAACTCAGTGGTTACAGCATCATAAAAGCTATGGATACCTTTTAGATTGCGAAGAACGCTGTTGACTCTGTGTACACCTTTAGTACGATTTAATTCCTCTTAGTGCAGGGAAGTAGCTTTCTACTGACCAGATACAATAAAGTAACGTAGCTTATCACTTCAGACAGAGCTGTACCTAATTGTCTGATCTTCAGTAAACTCACAATTGCTTGCCACAGTAACAATAACTAAACGTAGCTTACACACTTCAAAGCAAGCTGTACCTTACTGAACTCACAGTTCTATAGAAGCGTTCATAATGAAGTCTTATGTGCATACAACATGGTCAGTTGATTTCTCAATCGAATGAAATCTAACGCATTCTTTCGAGTTTGTTTCAGTTATTCAAATGCAAATTTAGGAAAATTTGTTCTGTACGTTTCTTAAATTTCTGGATCCAACATCAATATCAACTAAGTTGACACAATGATTCAAACCTTTCATCAGTTCGTACAACTGTATTTCCATCAATATCGTAGTGCAGAGACCTTCTTAAAGTGGAAGAATCTATATTCTAACTAGTCCGTTTAGCTTAACTTGGGCCTGAGTCTCATTCCTGGTCAAGTCACTCGGATTTCTGATGTTTAATATTTCCGTTTTGGTATCTCGAATCTTTTGTGAACAATGCAGAATACATAGGTGTTTGCTCTGAAGCGTATTGAAATGTAAGTCTGTGAAGCAAAAAATTCTGCTGAATGTTAGTAACAAAAACTTTGTTTCATGGACTAGTCGGAAATCTCAAAAATCCTTGAGCTGCACTTACCGTGTCATTGTCCCAATTTAAACTTTCATCCAGTACATGTTGAATGAATTCAACAAATGAGGTCATGTGATCGTTTATAATTTGAATCAAATGGGATTAATAATTCCACCTTGTTGTAGATGTCTTGTCATTCTTTTCACTGTAAATTCATTTAGTGCATAAGATCTTCTTGAGGATTTGTGGAAAAATAAACCCAAACCTGTTAACATATAAAACGATGTTCTGCAATCTTTTATGCAAGAAACGGACTGAAAAAGAATTAGATTTAAGCTGTGGCTAAAACAATGAACAAATATAGCCGTTGGATATAAATTTTCAACTTTAGTTCTTAGTCCATCCAAACGACCTGCCAGCACAACTGCACCGTCAAATGTTGGTGCAATCAACTTAAGACTTACATTATATTCATCAACAATATTGACCACGAGCTGGAGAAACCCATTGGCTGTTCGGTCTGCACTTAAATCAGTGAAAGAAATGAGCCTTTCTTGAACTTTTGCGGTTTTAGAATCGACAGACCCTACAGTAATCGAGAGTTGAGAAGAATTCATTATATCTGAAGTTTAGTCTAATAACAAAGCAACAAATGCTGATTGTGTAATTTATGCTATAAATTTATTAGAAGTATCTCACTGCAAGAAAGTGTTATGTTGTTTAAAATCTGAATTTTTGCAAAATATTGTGGACCTTTCAAGATGATTACCTAATGTTGCATCATACTGTGCTAGTAACTGAGTAAGACCAATGTAAACACCCTTGTTGAGAGGACCTTCTCTCTCATCATATTTGCGAAGCAGAAGCTCGTGAACAGCAATGACACATGTAACGTCAATGAATCTCTTCAGCACTTATCTGTTTGTTCTAAAAAACTGATTAAGATGTGAAATATCGCTGTGTAACTGTGTAGCAAGCTCAATGTCAGTGGGCGTCGTTCCGAAAGTTTTCAGCTGCAACAAAGAAAATCTGTGATAGTGAGATTTCTCGTGTTTCTGTATGACGTTGTGTAAATTGTTCAGATTGTTATATCTAACGTTTGACCTTAGAGTTTGTTCATCTGCGAACAAAATGGTGGCCAGAAGAGAAGTTTGTTAAGTTTTGAACTCCCTGTAATCTGTTCTGTCCTGCTATATTAAGACATGTGGAACTGTCGAACGTATTCCTGACTTTTGCGTTTATGAACTGCTTGACAAAGAGCAGATCGCACTGGTGACGCCACCGTTGTCGCCGTAGTGTAAACATCGCGATGAATATCTCTGGCTCTTCTCTGCAACGAGAGATCGCTTCCATGTACCTCTAAGACTATATCTGCTGTCTTTCACACATTCTTATTTCTTTAGTCTCTTTAATTACAGAGTCCCTGTATGTGGGAACCTGGGACAAAACTTCTGTTTTCTGAAACAGTATTTTATCTTTGTTTGTGAGGCTGTGCTCAGCAACTGCAGGTTTCACCAATCCTCTATTCTTCATATGTTGCTGATTTTCTGCAAAGCGGTCGGAAACGGTGAGGATGGACTGAACGACGTAACTGGTTTCGCACTTACAAGGGATGTTGTAAATCCCACGAATCCTGGAGCCGAGAGAGTCCTTAACAGGGTGTATCATCTCCTATTTGTTCTTAGGGGGTCATAAAATAGATCTGATACCTGGTCTTCCCACGACTCTGCCTATTTTGCAGAATGCAGCGCCGCAGGCGGGAAGGAATGAATTCGGTGGCTCGTCACGTAATTTTTAAGCATTTTCATGTATCCTTTTCTTGGAGAACGTCACAAGGGTTGCCATCAGTCGCGATACATCAGGACTGTCACCGTTAATGGGACTTCTTGTACCGATATCCTGACAAGACTAAATTTTGTCCTGATTTTGCAAAATATTGTTACGAGCTTCGTTCGAGTACTGTAGTATGCCATATGTCAGCGCAACATATAAATGCAGCCTCAGTTAGTTTTATTTACGTCAACAAGCTTATGTTGACAAGGTCGTCTCAGAGATGAAGTTGCATGTTTCGTGTCGGACATCGACGATGCGAGCACCTTCTAGATCTAGCGCCATCATTCGAGAAAATACCAGACTTCACCAGTAGTAAAGAGCTGGAACTATCTGAGCTGCACCACACGCAAGAATCAGGAGTTCCCAGCTGAATTAGTTCTGCTTATATGTTGATGTCAATCGCCAGATCGGTTTTTCTCACTGAAAAACAAGATAGCTGACGCTAATGCCCACAGTTGAAAGGATTCTTAAGCTGTGGGTTCCATTAATTTTTTAACGCCGAAACAGGTCACCTAAAATAATTTCAGATATTTTTTATTAGTGCGATAGGTGAAATGTACATTGTGTTCCTGCAGTCAGTCTTGCCTCTGTTTTAAAAAATATATAAGGAACATGGAGAAGAATGAAGTCTCGCTACTTGAAATAAGAAAAATATAAATTGAAACTCAAAAATGTCTGAATGAAAGGAAGACTGCCAAATGTATTGACATTCAAACGAGGTTGAATTTGAACACATTAAAGAACGAGAAAAATTAATTTGATTTCGAAATTTGAGGAAGAGACTACGGCTTTCTATTAATGTAGGTTAATTCTTACAGAGAAGAAAACAGCAACCAGCCACTATTAATACTGCTATTTATTTAGGAAAATAGCGCCGTTACCGGTTTCGAACTGGAAAGTTCATCATCAGGCGGCTGTTCACATGATTTTCAAGATACACTTTACATTATCGTCCGTTTTCAGTTTTTATTATTCAACTGTGGCGAAGTATTTTTGGTGTGTTGTTGCCCTACGGTAGAAAAACAGTGTTAGAGGCGCCCTATGTGAAAATAACTAACCTCCAAACGATGAAATACAGCGTAAATAAATATGTAAGGTTAAGTGGTTATGGTACTTACGTCGAAAATTCCGCGCAATTTTGTTGCGAAGTTTCAGGATTGTATTTTTCGCATATTCCTAAATATATGCAGCACTTCCGTAACTTGTACAGCGCCATATTGTGCAAAGCACCCCACACACACACACACACACACACACACACACACACACACACACACACACCAAAAAGAATTTGCCACATGTGAAGTTATCACAGAGATTACAGATTTACTAATACAACAGTGCCAGAGACATTCTATCTCAGAGACATGTCAATATCCAGATTGCTTTGATTACACAGAATGACTGTTTTTAAAGAATTACATAACTTAATGAAAATTAAAATACAAAGATAAACCTTACATTATGAGCGTATAACGTTACAAATGAAGTTGACAGATGTAGTAACCAGCTTGTGTGAATGCTACTTATATGGTATTATGTAAATACTGTGCTATATACAAGGAGCAACATAGAGGTGAGATAAAATAAATAATATGACAATAACAATTGTATTAACATCCATCTATGATGCACTGAAATTATGAATCAAGTATAGTAGCAGTATATTTTTTTAATTGTGTAAATACAGTGCAACAACCAGGTGACAACATATACACGAGATACATGCATAATGTTACAGATAAATGTAGTATGGCACACCACTTTCACTTTTAAAAACAATTTTACAGTTGCAGTAATGTACGATTGAGCAGGCAGCTATATTATGATGTAATACTTTATTTGGATTATTGATTGCGTATTGTTGTTAAAAGGAGTACTGTTTATTTATGTTTTAGACTGGATAATAGGTGACTGAAGCTTTGTAGAAAGGTGGCATTGGTTAGCTCTGTCTGTTCATTAAGATTTTGATGTGGTGATTTGCTTTTATGTGTATGTATTTCTATTTCTTCAAGCAGATTCATGAGGCTACCTTTCTCAACATGATGCAATATTTGAATGTGGTCTTCAATGTTTTTACTCTATGTTTACTGAGAGTTGTGTGCATTGCAAATGCAGATTTTGAAGGATTGTTCAGACGTATGGCATCTAAATGTTCTTTGAATCGAATCTAAAAGTTTCTGCCAGTCTGTCGGAGTTTATATATACCTAATCTTTTGTAAGGGGGGTTGTATTCTTTATGTTATGAATGGTTAGCTGCTGAAGTTTATGGTTTGTGTGGAAGCTTATATTTATGTTTGTGTTTTTGAAGAGAGAACTTATTGTATGCGATATGCTCCCTAGAAAAGGAAGTGAGACATATTTTCTGCTGTTTTCTGCAGATTTTTGTGTTGACTTCATGAGTGTCTGGTGTGGAGCTTCGTTGTTAGCTGTTTTTTGGATTTTTTGTGATAATTTATCAATCATGTGTGGGTTATATCCATTGTTTAGAGCTATGGCTTTGATGACATTGGTTTCTTTATGTTGTTCAGCTGTTTCCAGTGGAATTTTATGTAGGCGGTTAAGCATGGACCTTAAGTATGCGATCTTATGTTGGTTTGGATGACAAGATGAGCTGTTGATGCACACATCTGTGGCTGTTTGCTTTCTGTAAATTTCAAAATGATGTTTCTGGTTTTTGCTGGAAATTTTTAAATCTAAGAAATTGATGCTGTTATTGGATTAATGTTCAACAGCGAATTTGATGTTACTGTGCATGCTACTCAGCTTGGTTGCTAATGTGTCAATTTCTTCATTAGTGCCATCAAAAAGAATAATTGTATCATCTACATACCTTTTGTAGTAGATGATTTTGCTGTCACATCAACATTTGTAATGTTATACACTCATAATGTAAGGTTTATCTTTGTGTTTTAATTTTCATTAAGTTATGACATTCTTTAAAAACAGCCATTCTGTGTAATCAAAGCAACCTGTATATTGTCATGTCTCTGAGACAGAATGTTTCTGACACTGCTCTGTTTGTAAATCTCTGTGATAACTTCACATGTGGCAAATTCTTTTTGGTGTGTGTGTGTGTGTGTGTGTGTGTGTGTGTGTGTGTGATGCTTTGCGCAATATGGCGCTGTACAAGTTACGTAAGTGCTGGATATATTTAGAAATATGCGAAAAATGCAATCCTGCAACTTCGCAACAAATTTGCGCGAAATTTTCGACGTAAGTACCATAACCACTTAACCTTACATATTTATTTACGCTGTATTTCATCGTTTGGAGGTTAGTTATTTTCACATAGGGCGCTTCTAACACTGTTTTTCTACCGTAGGGCAACAACACACCAAAAATACTTCGCCATAGTGGAATAATAAAAATTGAAAACGGACGATAATGTAAAGTGTATCTTGAAAACCATGTGAACACCGTCTGATAATGAACTTTCCAGTTCGAAACCGGTAACGGTGCTATTTACCTAAATAAATAGCAGTATTAATAGTGGCTGGTTGCTGTTTTCTTCTCTGTAAGGATTAACCTACATTATTTGTACACAGCCACGGTCTCACCATGTCAGTTTTAGACAAAATAGCACTATGGCTTTCTATACCACAGCATTTCTTTACTTAGAGAAATGGGCTATTTCTTTCAATAAATATCAAGTACTCGATCTCAAGGCGCTATCAAGAACCCCAGATTGGGTGAAGATTGAAAGGGTCAAAATTCAGAAGAATTTTCCTGGAGCCACACTGTAGCAGTTCTGGATGTGTGTGGTGTTCTGCTGGAATTGCCCAAGTCCGTCCGAACGCACAAAGAACATGAATGGATGCAGGCGATGAGACAGTATGTTTATGTACGTGTCACCTTTCAGAGTCGTATCTAGGCGTATCACGGGTCCCATATCACTCCAACTGAACGCGCCCCACACCATTACAGAGCCCCCACCAGCTTGAACACTCCCGTCCTGACATGCAGGGTCCATGGATTCATGAAGTTGCCTCCATAACCGTACACGTCCATCCTCTCGATACAACTTGAAACGAGACTCGTCCGTCCAGGCAACACGTTTCCAGTCATCAACAGTCCAACGTCGGTGTTGCCGGGCCCAGTTGAAGCGTAAATGTTTGTGTCGTGCAGTCCTCAAGGGTACACGAATGGCCTTCGGATTCGAAAGCCCATATCGATGATGTTTCGTTAAATGGTTCGCATACTGACACTTGTGGATGGCCAGGTACTGAAATCTGCAGCAGTTTGCGGAAGGGTTGCACTTCGGTCACGTTGAACGATTCTCTTCAGTCGTCATTGATCCCGTTCTTGCACGATCTTTTTCCCGGCAGCAGCGATGTCGGAGATTTGATGTTTCACCAAATTCCTGATATTCACGGTACACTCTTGAAATGATCGTAAGGGAAATTCAGTACTTCATCGCTGATATGCTGTATCCCAACGCTCGTGCGCTATCACCACGTTCAAACTCACTTAAATCTTGATAACCTGCCATTGTAGCAGCAGTAACCGATCTAACAACTCCATCAAACACTTGTTGTCTTATATAGGCGTTGCCAAATGCAGCTCTGTATCCCGCCTGTTTACATATCTCTCTATTTGAATAAGCATGCCTACACCAGTTTCTTTGGCGCTTCAGTGTATATGCAGACGCTAGCCATGCCTGTGTATTGCGTTGTTGTATTCGACCATGAACGGCACCTGTGGAATGTCCTCAATACGTTGCAAGCGTCAGTCGTGGCCATAAAAAACGCTGTTTCGTTGTGAGTGCATTACGTTGTAGCTGAGCAAATTAGACAGTGAGTAAATTGTTGGTGCTCTTACTGTGAATGTTTCGGTAACCATGGTAGCGGAGGTGATTGGTGTTTCGATATACAGTGTATCCGAGGTTTATACCGCACACAGGGAAAGGAGAGAAACACCACCCGCTAAGCCACAACACAGAGGATGAAAGAATGTGTTGAGTGACCATGCCAGACGATTATTGAAGAGGATTGTGACGAAAAGGAAGAGGATGAAAGCTGTAAAAGTCACTGTAGAACAGAATGTCGCACACGGGAACCCCTTTAGCAACACAAGAAGAGTAGGTCAGCAAGGGGAGAACTCAAATCCCAAAACCACCCACCAGTGATGCAAAAGCCCGTAACAGGAAAACATGGTGCTATGAAACCAGTACTTGGGAGCAATTTGAGGGAGTCATTTGATCGCACGTATCGTCTTTCGCACTTTTTTATGCTTCTGGCCGAGTTTATCTTCCGAGAATGAAACATGGTGTGGGGTCGGTGGCGATTTCAGCAGCTATATCATGATACGGCATGGGTCCAACGGTTACTTGGCAGAGCTACATTACTGCCAAGCACTGTGTGAGCATTTTGGCTCATCAGGTCCATCCAATTGGCGATGCTATACTCCAAAACGACAGGGCCACTCTTCAGACAGGTTGCATCGTCCAGGACTGGTTTTGTGTATACGAGCATGAATTGTCGGATCTACTCTGGTCACCAAAGTGATCAGATCTCAATATTATCGAGCCTTTGTGGTCTACTTTGTAGAGAAGGGTGCTTGACTGCTTTCCATCATCATTACCTGAATTTGCCACTATTTTGTAGTACAAGATTTCCTTCAAAGCGACACAGGACTTCTATTTATCTATTCCAAGACCGCTGGAAGCTGTTTTGAATGCCAACGGTTTTTCTACACGTGTTAGGAATGGTGATGTGCTACGTTACCTGGCATTTCCACATTTTTGGCCACTCCTCTAATTGTCTGTCTCGTAATTAAAAAGAGACCCGCTGCAAGCGGGTTCGAAGGCGATACTTCCCACAGTCGGGGCTGTACAGAAGTTAAATTTCTTGTTAATCTTGTCTCAGCTGCTGACAGTACAAGCTCTTTTGAAATGGACGTCTGAGGTGAGGCTGCTGCTAAAAACTGCAGAGAGAAGAGCCTTAATAACTCACACAGGGACCTTGAGAGCAAGGAACGTTATAGCGTGTGCAGAGGCTCAATATTCGAATGGGCTAGGAAAGAAAATCGACAATATTGGTACAATGTACCCTCCGCCATAAATGCTACAGTGATTTTCGAAATGTTAAAAGTATCAGTACGTTGATGTAGTATGTGTTCACCTTGCTGGGGACACTATTAATGATTTATCTGAAAGGCTGTAGAGGAATAGCAGCTTATTCGCCCTCAAGAGTCGACACTAGAGAGGATAGTGGTGTTGGACGCTGGGGTCTGGACCGAATCGATCTTCTAACTCATCGCAAAGGTTTTCCATTGAGTTCAGTCATGGACTCCGGGAAGGCCCATGTATATCAGGAATGTTATTGTCGAGAAATCATTGCCTCAGGAATGCTGGTGTATCACAGGATGCATTGGCATACTGATAAATTGTACATCTACATAATCGTCTCTCAATGGTTCCACTATTGTACGCAGTACACATTGCTGTAAAACGTGATCAAAATGTTCCGCATTTAGCGTTTTCTTAAGAGCAACGAGAGCATCACAACGTAGCCACGAAAAACACCTCCAAACTATCACTTCTTCCATTCTCCACTATTGGCACTACAGATGATGGCAGTTAAAACCCTTCTATCGGTTTGCCACAGGATAGAGCGTGATTCGTCACTATAAATAACTCGTATCCAATTGGCAACTGTCCAGTGGTGTTGCTCTTTGCACCACATCAAGCACCGCTTCTCATCCAGCAACAGAAATGTGTAGGTTGTGAGGAGCTGTTCTTTTCAAGACACTACACCCAACCATTCTTGTAATTGGACTGATAGTAGCACTTTGAGCGTCAGGAGTGATTCCTTCCGCTGATTTCATGCAATTTTCTATAACCACGCTCCAGAATGACCGACGGTCCCTGCACATCAGTACATAACGTTCGCTTGGCATTGGGTTTTTTTAAATTCTTTATTCTTCATCTTTGTAATATACATATACAACCCACCACCTTACATGATTAGTGGCTCCTAGGATGTTACAATGTCATTATTGTTAGCAGTTAATTACAGTTATTACAAGTGAGCTACAGTACAGTTTTACAATGGGAAATTTCTATTGTATTAGTATACTTAGTTCTAATGGCTACTTGTGACTAAAACATTTACTGCCTGCAGCGTCACAGGTGTGTCAGTGATTGTATGAACCTACTGCCCGGCCTTGCTCACCGAACTAACCCAGATTAGCGTGCCCCTGACACTAGGCAGACCAAGGATGATTTTAATCGCTGCAGGTTCCTATTTGGATTTCCTATTTCTAAGTCCTACTAACTAAGATCCTATCTTACGTCAAGTTCGATGCATGTCTCTATTCGGTCTGTTGTACCCTATCCTCCTAGTCCTGCACGTGGCGGATTCCAACTGCACTGTGAGTCGACCTATCCACGCGCAGGCGGTACTGGATCAGGATACTGGGACACATTTAGTTATTTGCTGCTGTTCCCGATTTTCCGTCAGATATTCTGCTAAAACTTTCAGTGATACCTCGTTGGCTAGGTTGTTCAGTGTTGGCCTTGGTTTAGCTGTGGTTGTTCCTTCGCGTTTCTACTTGACTGTCACATAACAACAGTTGACTTGGGCAGCCTTAGAGAAGTTGAATCGCCGCGATGGTGTTGTTGCTCAAGTATCATCCCATGAGTGTCCACATTCGAAGTTACTGATATCCCTTGACCGACCCACTCTGCATCTCTAATGACTATACAGTACTTCCCGTTTTCTTTTATATTGACGGATTCTGCTTTTGTAAACCAGCCAGGTTAGCCGAGCGCGCTACCGCACTGCTTCCTGGAATCGGGTAGGCGCTCCGGCCCCGGATCGAATCCGCTCGGCGGATTAACGACGAGGGCCGGTGTGCCGACCAGCCTGGATGTGGTTTTTAGGCGGTTTTCCACATCCCCCTAGGTGAATACCGGGATGGTCCCCACGTATCGCCTCAGTTACACGGCTCGCAGATATATGACCACTTTCGCACTATTCCATGGATTACACTAGTCGCAGACAGTTGGGGTACACTAATTCCTTCCCTGGGGGTACGGAGAGGCGGCAGAAAGGGCATCCGGCCACCCCTTAAACTAACATTGCCACATCCGATTAACCATGCCGACCCTGCGTATCCGGGGGAAAACTGGCACAAGCAAAAAAAAGAAAGAAAAAGAAAGATCCTGCTTTTTTGACGTCTTGGGATCATTTCCGAAGTGGATATGGTTGTCTGGATGCCGACAGATAGTGTAAGCTATAGTGACAAAAGCAATGGTATACCTCCTAACATAGTGTCGGATGTCCATTTTCCCGGTGTAGTGCAGCAACTCGACGTGGCATGTGAAGTCCCCTGCTGCCTCTATAGCCATCCATAATTTCTGGTGCAGGATTTTGCGTACGAACCGACCTCTCCATTATGTGCCACCAATCTTCGATGGGAGGGTAAATCATTCGCTCGATCTGTACAGACCATTAGTTAAACCAATCGCAAACAATAGTGGTCCGGTACATGGCGCACTGGTATCCATAAAAACTCCATCGTTATCTGGGTACATGAAGTCCGTGAATGGCTACAAACGGTCTCCAAGTAGCCAAATACATCCACCCCCTGTAGTTGGTTCACTTGGACCATAGGACCAAGCCTATCACATGAAAACACAGCCCACACTGTTAAGGAGCCATCACTATCTTGCATAGTTCCTTGTTGACAACTTCAGTCCACGGATTCTTGTGGTCTTCACCACACTTGAACACTACCACCAGCTCTTAAAAAATGAAATCGGGACTCGTCTGACCAACCTACGGTATTCCAGCCTTTCCATACCGATATGGCTATGAGTCCCGGAGAAATGCTGCTGGCGATGTCGTGCTGTTAGCAAAGGCACTCGCGTCGGTCGCCTGCTGCGACAGCCCACTAATGCCATACTTCGCCGCACTGCCCTCACGAATACGTTCGTCGTACGTCACACATTGATTTCACGCAGTGTTTCTTGTGTGTTAGCACTGACAACTCTATGCAAACGCCGCTGCTTTCAGCGGTTAACCGAAGGCTGTCGGCCACTGCGTTGTCCATGTTGAGAGGTAATGCCTGAAATTTAGTTTTCTCAGTGCCCTCTTGAGACTGTGGATTGAATTCCGAATACTACTCCGTCTTCAAAGTCTGTTAATTCCAACCCTGCGGCTATAATCACGTTGGAAACCTGTTCACATCAATCACATGAGTAAAAATCACAGTGTATTGTCCTTTTATACCTGTAAAAGCGATAAGTCCGCCATCTTTATATTGTTTATATGGTTCTAATGGCTCTAAGCACTATGGGACACACTGGACTCGCGTTCGGGAGGACGACGTATCAATCCCGTATCCGGTCATCCTGATTTAGGTTTTCCGTGATTTCCCTAAATCGCTCCAGGCAAATGCCGGGATGGTTCCTTTGAAAGGCACGGCCGACTTCCTTCCCCGTCCTTCCCTAATTCGATGAGACCGATGAGCTCGCTGTTTGGTCTCTTCCCCCAAACAACCTAACCCACTATGGGACTTAACATCTGAGGTCATCAGTCCCCTAGATTCTGAACTACTTAAACCTAACTAACTGAAGGACATCACACACATCCATGCCCAAAGCAGGATTCGAACCTGCGACCGTAGCAGCAGCGCGGTTCGGGACTAAAACGCCTAGAACCACTCGGCCACAACGGCCGGCCCATCTATATATGTGCATTCGCTATCCCATGACTTTTCTCTCCTCAGTGTATATTTACATGTAGATGTCTTGTATGGATATTTAATAAGAATTTCACCACGTTCATCGTTTCGACGTACGGCACGGCACGGAGCGCAGAATTTGAGTTGTAGCTCCAAAGATACGCCCGGCCGGGCGTCAGGTGCATCGACGGTGGAAAGTAACAGTTCGGCAAATATTTGAGGCACGGCCCCGTAATGGTCTCCAGGCAGGCTCATCACTTAAGCGCCCACGCGCCGCTCCGCGCAGCACCGGGCACAGGCGGGCCCGACTATGAAGTTAGCCCGCGCACCGCGCCTTTGATCCGCAGTTTCCATTAAACAAGATTACGGTCCGCCTGTTTCGCTCGGCAACTCCACCTGCAGAATGGCGCGCTCGCCCGCCAGCCGTCTTAACCCGTTTGAAATCCGCCATACACACGGCACGGCGAGGCCCCATCCGCCGCTGCTACGGCGCGCATGAATCAATTATTTCACTCCGGCGCCGAGAGCACAGTATTCCGCTTCACTAGTAAAAGACCTCGCTGCGGCGCCGGAGGGAAATGGCGTAAATTAAGTGGCAGCTTCACAGGAATTTTAACTCCGCGGAAAATTTCGTTAGTAATGCTCCGACTGACGGCAGCTCTCAAAGATGGAATATAGTTGAACGGTGGATGTGCGCCCGCTTGAGCGCTGAGCACCGATGACGTCACGTCCGCATTCACTTGCTGCTTCGTGTTCAGAAATGAAGTAGTTAGTTACAAAAACCTGAAGAAATTTTTTGTTACTGACTGCAGCGTAATGCATGTGGCGAATAAGCAGATCGACTAAGATGTGTGGCTGTAGCTTTCTTTTTCCACCAAAAGTTTGCTTATTATCATCCCTCTGACAAGAAGTCTTCTTTATACTGTTGTCCATAGCTTTGTTAAAAGTTGTGTTCGACAGCTGTAAAGCGTTTAATGGAAGACTTACTTCTATAAATTTTCAGTTGCTTTATTGTAAACTGGAATCTCCTTGACTGTGTTAGAGGGAAATTGAGAATGTACCTCCCTAAACAACTATCGGGAAATCGAGAACTAATACCTTTTATTACTCAGAACTTCTCTTCCTACATTAATAATGGGAAATGCATTTCAAATATGTCCTTTATGTAAAATGAAAATATGGTCATGTTAGGAATCATTATTCTGATATATTTTACCGCTAGTAAAAATTATCTCTGGTATGGATATTAAATATTTTTCTTTGTCATCGAAATAAATTTAAAAACGTTTTAATTCTGAAATATTAATCCATTAGGTTCAAGCCAAAGTTAATACAATCTTCTGCTAGTGTGGTTTTACGTAAAGATAAATTTCAACAATCACTGATAACCGTGCAGTGTTAAGTGAAAGTCAGACTATGTAAATTACTTTAAAATGCAGGCTATTCTGAGTCTAGAGTGCAAGAAATGAACGAAAACTAATTTTAGGCTACTTTTGGGTGTTAAATTAAAATATCATATGAGCTTCCATCCTCACGAGGCACTGGAAACATATACGTACCGGTAAATGTTCAGGAGATGAAAATGTTTTCGTTTCAAAGCAAGAACAAATTTTTAAAATACAACACTGGCAGTTATTATTTAACTGTAATTCAAGCGTCTGTGTATTGAGAGGCATACAGTGGCACGTGCGAAAGACAAGAGCTGAACAACAAGATCAAAAAGGCAAGAGATTAGAAAAAGATAACATGGCGTGTTTCCTTTGTATAGTTGTTCATGGAATCTTTATATGTCGCCGATAAATCTAAAGTTTCAATATAATACTTGTGCTAAACATTCTTTGTTAAGCGAATGTCACTGTAATTACTTTCACCTTTAATTAGAGGTGTCCCAATTGAAACACGTCACTAGTTTCGTTCTACGTTGTTAACCATATTCTGACGAAGGGCAAAAAGCCGTATGTAACTCAGAAATAATGCATCCATGTTTACTGCACCAGAAAGCGAAATACTGAAATACTTTTTGTCCAGTACCACAAAATGATCGTTATACACCGAAGCTACTAACACAGTTCTTTTTTTTTCTCTCTGCTGCATCTGGTTTCAACTTCTTCGCCATCAAAACAGGGTGTAACATAATTAACTTTAGCAGTACCAACGCATTTTCCATAATTCGTGCTACCAAGAGAGGGGGGAAGGAAGGAGAGTGCTATATGTTCGTCACAAAAAAATTAAAATATTTGTTACCTGTCTTTAAACTTTAGTATCAAAATTCTTTTCACATAGATACTGATGTACATGTCGGGTACATAACTTGAAATTATTTTTAGTACGATCTTAGTAATGTCAACGCATTTTTGTAACTTGTATACAGAGGGGAGGGGTTCTTTATGATCACCCCAAAATAAAAAAAGACAGCTTTCGTTAATTGTCGTTGACTTTTATTCACAACATACTTTTTAAAAATATAACAATGTCGAAGAAGTGTCCCGAACTTGAAAACATGAATACGAAATTTGTTGTGGTATGTCACGTTCACTTCATATTTAAATATTTGGGTTACGTTATAATGAAAATTTGAAATAATTACGGAATCTGGTACTATAAATAATTAAAAGCAATAAACATATTTTTCATAATTTTAAAATGTAAAGCACATAACTGGATCACAATATTT
Organism: Schistocerca piceifrons; assembly: GCF_021461385.2. Lineage (NCBI taxonomy): Eukaryota > Metazoa > Arthropoda > Insecta > Orthoptera > Acrididae > Schistocerca > Schistocerca piceifrons. The sequence continues at coordinate 438,294,046 of NC_060138.1, forward strand.
TCAAAAAATAGGCACAAAGTAACCTCCCGGACCTTCGCATTGCGAGGGTTAATACTGGAAACCTATACAGATGGAGGTACTATTACAGAATTAAAATACAAATTGCCACTGTCTTCAGTAGGTAATATCGTTTTAGTAAGTAAAGATGTACTTCTAGTGTAAAGTTTTATATTAAGTCTCCATCTAACGTGACTCATATTTTATTTATTCCCTGTCGTAACAAGAAATGCAATAGTGTGAGGCCATTGAAGAGACTGTTAGAAAATATGCACTCTCGTCAGAAAGATTTTTCAGGACTGGAAACATGTTCGATGAAGTGATCTAAGGGGAACCTATTTCAGAATATGGAAACGTTGTTAATTAAAAAAATACTATCATTTAATGCTAGACTATAATAATTACCATCTTGGTTATCTGATTCCAGAAGCGTCTCGTCGATTTACATTACCGCTTTCAGGAGGGATTATCAGGTATTTTGCTTCCATCAGAAGGCTATGTCACACTTAAAGGATGACACTTATTGAAATAAATTTAAAAAAAAAAACGTAAATTAGTTACAAACTACGGCGTGAGCACACTTCATTCAACACGTGAATATTACCACAGATATTCGGTTTTAGGTTATTACATGTTCGAGGTGCCTGCCATATTGGCGATAATGTGGTTCAGACGAATAGCAAAATTCTGTATCACACGCTGAAGTGTCGGAATATCGATGCAGTCGATGACCTCATGAATTGCTGTTTTCAGCTCAGCAATGGTTTTGGGGTTATTGCTGAACACCTCATCTTTAATATAGTCCCACAAAAAGCTGTCGCTTGTTTTCAAATCAGGAGAATCTAGCAGCCAATCGAGACCCACGCCAGTGTCCTCTGGGACACCCGCATTCGGTCCCCAAGTTTCTCCTCCAGGACATTACTCTCCTGCTTCGATGGGGTCGAATTCCGTCTTGTATGAACTACACCTTGCCGAAATCGGGGTCACTTTGGGTAATAGGGATGATTTTTTTTGTAAACCCTCGTCGCCAGTGTAAAGGCCTCGTCGCTACTGCTATGGAGGTTGATTGCCACTGTTGTTACGGTAGGCCGAGTTTGTCAGCTCGAGAAACGACTTCTAGCGCAATACACAGCTAAGACAATTTCTCCCTGCCACTATTACACAACTATACCCCAGGATCAGGTAACAGGATAGGAGAACGAAGGTTCTACAACACTTCAACAATTAGTAACAAAGTCTCACAAATGAGCTGAAAGGGTTTACTTATCTTTGTGACTTTTCGAATAATGAAGTCTGCAACACTGCTTGTAATGTAACACAAAATAGGCCCTGAATGACTGAGTGCGAATAATTGTAGGTAAACTTCGCAGTACATAGCAAATGCAACTTACAACAACTGTCTGTTCGCTTCTAAGAGTTCACTAAACGGCGTTTCCTGTCTAAGTCCGCCATGGACGATGATCTATACCCAAGTGCGCTATAGTTGCTTTTCTATCTTCCTAGAAGGCTTCTGTTTCTTCTCGTCCGGTCATTGGCGGATTGTACGCGGCCGACAATTGGTCGAGGCGAAGTCAATATCTTCTTTCTCAGCGCCGTCGGTGGCGCTCGTGGAACTCTCACAAGCGGCGACTCTGCATGGCACTGGCAGCAGCTCGCATCTTTGCGGCTGTGTAGCTTTTGCTCTGGCTGTGTCTTGTTCGGACGACACAGCAAACTCATCTCCCACGTACCGTTTGGTAGTCATCGTGCCATCAAGGAATATCGCACCGATTATTCCATGACTGGACGTTGCGCACCACGCTGTCACCCGTTGAGGTTGGAGAGACGTCTATTGCGTACAGTGCAAGCTGTTACTGATTTGTTTCACTGATGGGGCTGCTAAGTGCTATACCACCTACTGCACTCCCCTGACTTAAGCCTTCGTGAGTTCAACTCAATTTGTAAACTGAAGGAAACACTCCACGGCATTCGCTTCAGAACTACTACAAATTCGTAGGGCAATAGACAGCGCCGCTCGAACTGTCAACAGAACTGGCACTGCTGAGAGTATCCTACGACTTCCACATCGATGGCAACGGGTTATACACAATGCTGGTGACTACGTTAAAGGTCAGTAAAACTTTGAAACACTATCTGTTTTGTACGAGCCGTAAATAAATAGTTGCCACTATTAAAGTTCCAGCCCTCCTAACTTGTAGCTAATTTTAGTAAATCGAGTTCTGAATTGATTAAAATATATCTGCGTTCTCAGGGTCGAATGGTGACAGCGCCTATAGCCATTAATGTGAGAAGTCATCCAAAACCACCGAATAACTTTCTTCCACGGAATAAACAGTTTGTCACTGTCATAAAAAAAAGGCTTTGAACACCATATGGAAAATGTTCTGCATTCAAACAGTTCGAAGCTCGTCCCGCGAATTGATCTAAAGTCTTGTCTAAATTCAGAATTCGAATCACTGTCAGCATTAGCATAATACACATCGACATATTTCCTCGTATTTCTACAGCAGTGCGCCAATATACTATTCCCTAACTTGAATCGACTCACAAGTGCCGGCCGTTGTGGCCGAGCGGTTCTAGGCGCTTCAGTCCGGAACCGCGCTACCACTACGGTAGTAGGTTCGAATCCTGCCTCGGGCATGGATGTGTGTGATGTCCATAGGTTACTTAGGTTTAAGTAGTTCTAAATCTAGGAGACTGATGACCTCAGATGTTAAGTCCCATAGTGCTCAGAGTCACTTGAACTATTTGACTCACAAGTAACAGTTGTGTGGTAATTAGTCACAGCTTGGCGTGTGCAACTTTACAAGACTTGAGACAACAGAGGAATATTTATTTTACAATTTTGAAATAAACTCGATGATATTTTCTCTTCTGTGACTGACCATTCTCTCCGTACTATCGGCTGACCACTGTCAGTGACGCGTTTTACACAGCAGCGCCGAATTATTTGCATTATTCTTCCAGCAGCATTGTTTTTCTACTACCATAAGATATAGTTAAGACATAGAAATTCTTCTCATTATGGACCGTTGTTGTCTTCTTGGCGACGTGGTGCAGTGGTTAGCACACTGGAATCGCATTCGGGAGGACGGCGGTTCAATCGCGCGTCCGGCCATCCTGATTTAGGATTTCCGTGATTTCCCTAAATCGCTCCAGGCAAATGCCGGGATGGTTCCTTTGAAAGGGCACGGCCGACATCCTTCCCCATCCTTCCCTAATCCGATGAGACCGATGACCTCGCTGTCTGGTTTCCTCCCCCAACCCAACCCCCAAGACAAGTAAGACCGATCGATGGCTTGTCGCAATAAGCGGAAAGTTTTATATGGGATGACGAGGGGGCCGGGGGGGGGGGGGGGGCGGGACAAAACGTGTAAGTAGACGGTAGGTGCCCGGATAGGGCGTGTATAACGTCTCGCAGTATTTATTGCGCAGCAGAGCGGAAAATGTTTTACATAAAGTACGACGGGTGTTCTATAAACAATGCAGCACATTTTTTCTCGGCCAGTTTCGGTTGAAAAAATGAGGAATTTCTTCTGGGAATCTGGGAATTTTACCGCTTTAGCCCTTATAGTTTCATGAATTCCAATAGATAACCTTCAAAATGGGGGCTGTAACGGATGTGCATTCTAAGCAGAGAGCTGTTATGGAATTCCATTTGGTGGAAAATAACAGCATCGGAGATATTCAAAGGAGCTTGATGTCTATAGAGACCCGGCAGTGAACAAAAGCACGGTGAGACGTTGGGCGAGGTTTCTGTTATGATCTCCACATCGTCATGAAAACCTATAGACGTCAAGCATGCCGTCCGGACGCACACAGCTGTGACTCCAGCAATGTTGGAACGTAGGGACACTCTCATTCGGAGTGTCGACGGATTACAATCAAAGACGTCGCTGCTCAACTGGACTCTTCTGTTGGTAGTGTTGACACTCTCGTCCACCAGTTAGGATACTCAAAACTGTGTACCCGCGGGGTTTCTCGGCAACTAACCCCAAAGAGCAACAAAGGACCATGTGTGAGGATTTGCTTGCGTGGTACGAGGTTGACGTTGAAAATTTTTTTGTTGAACGTAGTCACAGGTGATGAAACATAGGTTCATGACTTCGAACCCTAAACAAAACGGCAGTCCATGGAGTGGAGCCACGCCCCTCTCCTCTGACCATCAGCCAGTAAGATGAGTGCGACAGACATTGTGAAGGTGTTATTCTGTTTGATGTCCTCCATTATAGTGCAACGATCAAATCTGAAGCGTATGTGGTACTCTCAGGAAATTGCAGAAACTCCATCAGTGTGTTCGTCGCCTTTTCTTTGAAAACGCGCGGCCTCACACAAATGAGCGCACACGAGAGGACCTCACGAAGCTTCACTGAATATTCTTGTTCTTCCTCATCCGCCCATCATCCCGGATCTGGCACTTTCCGAATTCCACTTGTTTGCCCCAAAGGAAGCATTATGTGAGCATGATGCAGCTCCGACTTCGACCAGTTTTTTATTTTTATTTTTTTTATCGTACGGCTAGGGCCCCCCGTCGGGCAGACCGTTTGCTGGGTGCCGATCTTTCAATCCGACGCCACTTCGATGACCTGCTGTCGATGAGGATCATGGGATGATGATGAGGACAGCACAACACCCAGCCCCTGGGCGGAGAAAATTCCCTGACCCAGCTCGGAATCGAACCCGGGCCCAGAGGATTGATGATCCGTCACGCTGACCATTCAGCTACCGGGGACGGACCCTTCGAGCAGTAGAGTGGTACCACGTTGGCATACAGACCCTGCCAGTAATGTGGCGTAAAGCCGTCGCATTGAACGGACATTATGCTGAAAAATAAGGTTTTCTAGTGAAAAGAGTGGGGCATAATATGATGCCTTGGAATCCTGAATAAAACCAACTTGCTTTGAGAAGAACTTGTGTTGCATTTCTTATTGAACGCCCTTGGAATGTCAAGGGAGTTTACGGCAATGTTAACGCGCTCATTCCCTGAAATCCTGCATATAAATATAAAGGGTCGGTTGAAGGGGTGGAGGGTGGGCCCTGTCTTGGTAGGCACCGTCGTGGTCGGTCTCTGGTGTCTCCCTCTGCGACTTGACGGCTTCGCCGATATCGACTGGGGCCTCGCGGCCCGCCGTGGCCCGGGGGTGGTCTAAGTGGCGAGCTCCGAATAGTCGGCCATCATTACAGCAGCAGCAGCAGCAGCAGCAGCTGGCCGCCGGCAGCGCCATTGTGGCTGCGTTTAGGCCGCGCCCGGAAGTCCAATCTGCGCTCCATTGTCTGCGCACCTCTGCTGCGTTTACCGCACCGGTGCGTGACCGGCGGGCGCCGCGCGGCGCTCGAGCGACTGCGCGAATCCACTGCCCACACGGACGAAACTGGAAGCGCGATTATAATGGCGGTTTCATAAGGAATATCGCGGTTTTACGCTGTCAAACTGCGCGTTGAATGTTGGCTCATGCTGTTATCCTACAAATGAACACCATTTGACCCATAGCAGAAACCCAGTCGACAGCTGAGCTGAAGCCGTATCCTGATCAGAATGCATAGAGATACGGATGCTACTGTTCCTTCAGTCTTCTTTCTCGCATCAGCGCTATCGGTCTGAAAGAAAATGACTCTTTTCATTGGGAGACGTTGTAATATTATGGCCTTCTAAGCAGACTACATATGAATAAAATTACACTCTAAGAAAAAAAACGCACCACGAAGGATTTATCCGAATGTGACGGAAAACGACAGATGTGTTTTACGTGCAGAGACAAATAAATGGTTACAGTTTCAGAAAGAATGAGGAGAACGAGCTTCACAAAGTCAGCCAATAACGGGTAGGTCCAACGGTGGACTCTGTGCAAGCAGTTACTCGTCTTGGCATTGATGGATGGAGTCGTTGAATGTCCTCGTGAGCGACAGCGTGCCATATTCTGTCCAACTGACTTAGCTCGTCAAATCCGGAGATGGTTTCAGGACCCTGTCCATCTTTTTTTTTTTTTTGGGTCACCAGTCATGTTTTTACACGGCCCGCCACAAATTCCTCTCCTGTGCCAACCTCCTCATCTCAGAATAGCGCTTGCAACCCACATCGTCAATTATTTGTCTACCCCTACGGCTTTTGTCCTCTACATCCCCGAAAAGGGGTGAGACAAGGATGTGCTCTCTCTCCTCTTATATTCAATGCTTACACGCTGGAAGCTATAGACCAAGTTAGAGAAACTACTGAGATGATGTTGCTATAGTCACGGGGACACAAGAAGATCTAGAGAATGTCCTCAGAACAATGGAAAAAATTCTATGCAATCAGTATGGAATGCAAATAAACAAGAAGAATACTAAAGTGATGGTACGCAGTACAGGAGCAGAATATGAACATCTGAGAAAGATAATTGGAAGAGAGGAGCTGGAAGTGATAGAGGAATTTATTTACCTGGGAAGCAAAATCACAAGGGATGGTAGAAGCCGGAAAGAAATTGCGAGCAGAATACAAAAGGCCAAAATTGCTTTTAATCGGAGGAGGAACTTTCTCACCAGCAAAAATATCAGTCTGAAAATAAAGAAACGTATCATGAAAGGTTTCATTTGGAGTGTGGCTCTATAGGGTGTGGTTCAAAAATGGCTCTGAGCACTATGGGACTTAACATCTAAGCTCATCAGTCCCCTAGAACTTAGAACTACTTAAACCTAACTAACCTAAGGACATCACACAACACCCAGCCATCACGAGGTAGAGAAAATCCCTGACCCCGCCGGGAATCGAACCCGGGAAGTAGGGTGTGGTGTGGTGATATAGAAGGATGAAGATCAGCTAGAGAGACAAAGTAACAAATGAAGAGTTGCTTAGAAGAGTACAGGAAACCAGATCTCTATGGAGGCACATCCAAGCGAGAAGAGACAAACTTGTAGGGCACATCCTACGACACAACAACATCATTGGAACAATAGCAGAAGGAGCTGTTGAGGGAAGGAATCGCAGGGGCCGACCAAGGATATCATACGTGCAACAGATAATGAATGACGTTGGATGTAAACATACGTGAAAATGAAGAGGAAGGCAGACAGAAGAGAGGAATGGCGCTCTGCTGAAAACCAACCTCATGGTTGAAGACAGAAAGAAGAAGACAGACCCGTCAGTACCATGTAAGTCATTCCCTGCCGACGACGTTACTGGCCACGGTAGGGTTTAACAAGCACAAAGATAATCAGTAGAAAGTCTTGCCGTGTGCGGACTGGAATTATCTTGCTGAAGTGTAAGCCGACGATAGCTTGCCATGAAGAGCCAAAAATGGAGCGTTGAATATCGTCGACATACTGCTGTGCTGTAGAGCTGTCACGGAAGACAACCACAGCGATCCTTCTGTGGAAAGAAATGGCACCCCAGATCATCAGTCTTGGTTGTCGGGTTGTATGGCGGGTAACCGTCAGGTTGATATCCCACCGCTGTCCGGTGCATCTCCAGACAGGTCTTAGCTGGTCATCGGAGCTCATTTCTAAGCGGGAGTCGTCACTGAAGGCAATTTTATTCAAGTCAGTGAGATTGCATTTGACTGGACCTACTCACTGAGGAGTTTTTGTTCTTCGACTCTTGGTATGTAATTGCGCTGTGTGACTTTCTTTGTATACATCTGATGCTATTCGCTGTGTTCCAGTGATATTTGCAAGCCTGTTCGCTCCGCTACTGGCATAAAAACATCGACTTCACTCAGTTTCAGAATCCTCTGCCATAATCGTCATGCTATGTGCTAACGCTGAGCACTTCGTTCTCCTTCTTCTAGATTCTCAATGATTATAACAGAGTTAAGCTTCCTTTAATTACGCCATTTTTCCATAAACGCTTTCACCACTTAGCTGTTTGGGACATATTAGATTCTCTTATCATAGTAGGGATAAGTGCGTACTAATTATCTGCGTTATTAAATTGTTTAGGTCGCCGGACCTCATTGCAGGTTGCCTTTTGTATCGGCTTCGCTGAGGAACAAAAGTTTGATTCTCAGTATTTTATATAATTAATGACAGAATTTAAAAATTTAAAACGTTATCTTAATCTAGTCATTCTACATCTACATCTACATACATACTCCGCAATCCACCATACGGTGCTTGGCGGAGGGTACCTAGTACCACAACTAGCATCTTCTCTCCCTGTTCCACTTCCAAACAAAACGAGGGAAAAATGACTGCCTATATGCCTCTGTACGAGCCCTAATCTCTCTTATCTTACCTTTGTGGTCTTTCCGCGAAATGTAAGTTGTCAGCAGTAAAATTGTACTGCAGTCAGCCTCAAATGATGGTTCTCTAAATTTCTTCAGTAGCGATTCACGAAAAGAACGCCTCCTTTCCTCTAGAGACTCCCACCCGAGCTCCTGAAGCATTTCCGTGACACTCGCGTGATGATCAAACCCACCAGTAACAAATCTAGCAGCCCACTTCTGAATTGCTTCAATGTCCTCCCTCAATCCGACCTGAAAGGGATCCCAAACGTTCGAGCAGTACTCAAGAATTGGTCGTATTAGTGTTTTATAAGCGGTCTCCTTTACAGATGAACCACATCTTCCCAAAATTCTACCAATGAACCGAAGACGATTATCTGCCTTCACCACAACTGCCATTACATGCTTGTGCCACTTCATATCACTCTGCAATGTTACACCCAGATATTTAATCGACGTGACTGTGTCAAGCGCAAAACTACGAATGGAGTATTCAAAACAATACAGGATTCTTTTTCCTATTCATCTGCATTAATTTACATTTATCTATATTTAGAGCTAGCTGCCATTCTTTACACCAATCACAAATCCTGTCTGAGTCATCTTCTATCCTCCTACAGTCACTCAACGACAACACCTTCCCGTACACCACAGCATCATCAGCAAACAGCCGCACATTGATATCCACCGTATCCAAAAGATCGTTTATGTAGGTAGAAAACAACAGCGAGCCTACCACAGAGGCACAATCTCGAGTTAATGATTTATCACAGTAAAAGAAGTATTAAAATTAGAAACTGTGCATGTGGTGCTGTCCAACATCTTCTGAGACTGATTTTATTTGTGGCATATAAGTGACATCAACGCGGTGACGACGGTGGCAGCTTGCACAATTGTTAACAAAAGATATGTATTCAATTAGTCAGTTGTGAGCAGACACTCTTAAGTACAGGACATGCAGCCCTAATATATCAATAGCGTTTTGCAATGAGCCAACAAACTGAACACCTCTAAAACAATTGTTTAAGACATTCTCCAGATTATTTTAAGGAAGAGAGAAGTGTTTGCATGGTCTGTCCCACGGACCTTGACTTCCAAACAAAAACAACGAATTGTGCACGGCTGTCGTGACTTGACTGATATGAAAAATGCTGACAGTTCTTTCCTCGAAAAAGGTCCTCGAGACTTGGTGTTATAAATACGATCCTACCATAAAACTACAAAGCACTCAATGACGTTCTGATGGTTCCCCAAGACCGAAGAAGGTGCAAATGTGAACTACATCTCACATGGTTGTATTAATATTGTGTGCGTTGTACTGAAGTGGGGACAGACGATGCAGCACATCTGAAGCGTTAAAATCCCCAACTTAACTTTTCTCTATACTGTTTTTAAATTCAGCCTCGTAACTTTTTGGACTGACTACGTATTTCTTAAGGCGACGTAACTCACGGCGTGCAAATTACCAAGACTATTCATCCATTATTTGAGAATGAGAGCACTTAGTGACATCAAACTGTGAACATAATTCCGAACCTTTTCGAAACTTTTTGTCGCTGACTCTTACCAGAAAACAATGAAAGGAGAAAAAACAGTTTATTCATATAGTAAAACTTTATCATCAGGCGTAACGTTTTAAATTATTGTTACCATTATTGTTATTATTGTTGTTGCTGACGTTTTTACTGATGTTTGAGAAGAAATGTCTTCATCATTGATAATCATGGTGTCTTCTAAATTAAAAGTTCGAGTACATCGAAAGCAATGGAAGAAATTGGAAGTAATTGTCTCTCAGACGTGAAGAGGCTGGCACAGGGCAGTAATTCGTGGTGAGCTGCGTCAAATCAGTCAGAATACCTATGAGGCAAAACAATAAATTCTTTATGTTTGTTTACGTTTTTGTGAGAGCTCGACGCAACTACTACTTCCTGATACCACCAAAAATGTGCAAATGTGTGTGAAATCTAATGGGACTTAACTGCTAGGGTCATCAGTCCCTAAGCTTACACACTACTTAACCTAAATTATCCTAAGGATATAACACACACACACCCATGCCGAGGGAGGACTCGAACCTCCCCCGGGACCAGCCGCACAGTCCATGACTGCAGCGCCTTATACCATCCACGCGAGATGTTACTCAGAGCTACGTACCAATCGCGAGCCCATTCTCCACCCGCTCAATTTCCCCATCACCCACCCCCTTTCGACGTCCACCCTCTCCCGTACATAGTCCATCTGCCGTTGCGGACTTCTACAGACTGTAGTTGTGCGCTGCAGAGCACGCTGCCGTACCAATTCAGCGATAACTCGTTACCTGGCAGTTACCTCTGCAATCGATGCGTTTAATCGGCTTAAGCAACAAAGCCGCTTTGGTGTTCGCCCTCTGTACACACTGCTCTGACAGTGCATCCTCTGTGGAGAGGCGGACTCCGGAATTACAAATATTCCCTGGCAGATTTCCAAGAAACTAATTAAAGCGCTCTGTCCTGCGACGACGACTTTGAGTCGGCAAAAGCGCCCTTCCCTACTACCAGATCTCTCTACGCTCTATAAATACGGAGAAATGCAGACAGCTGTGTTTCATGTAGCACGTAAAACTATAAAATATAGTCACGTCAGTATCTTTCTCGTACTATCAGCAAAAAGAAGATTTACGTATAACACAGCATGTGGGAAATCGCAGGAGACTACCGTAACGGAAACTACAAGCTCATTAAGAAACGCACACTTTTGCTTACTGGCGTAAGATTTCTGTATTTTGCAGCCATTATTACATTCTTGTCATCTAAAGCATCTTCCAAGTTATAGAAGGTAGCTAATGCAACAAAAAAGTATTGATCAGTGTTTATGACCCAAAAAAGGTGCCACGTGTCGATTAGCAAATGGCGTTATATGTTGGTGAGCTCCTGCTTTAAGCTGCAGTTTAAACAATTGGTAACACTGCGCCCTTATTGCTGCAAGGATACGGCTTGCGCACCAGAACGTGTAACATCAATACTTTTTATTAATTGTAATTTAAATAAGAACTGGCCAAAGCGTTAAATACATCTCTCAGAACTCTCTACGGCCTACTTATTAAAATAAATCCAAGGTAAGAAAATACATGAACAGCCCAATTCACTTCGCGCGTTGTCTGGCTACACAAATAATACCCCATAAACCGACCTGCACTGAGAACTGGATGATAACCCGAGGCCTTTGGGTAGCATCTTTGACTTCTAATCAAAACGTCCTCGTTTAAGAAGTCAGCCTCATTCGGCACCTAAAAGCCAGGAGAATCACCAATTATCAAAGCCCTGAGAATGTAGAAGACAAGGGAAACCGCTGCACTGAAGACACATGATACGTATCCACAAGGAATGTAGCTTGTAGTTGTAAAGTGTCATGATGATCTCTCTACTGCCAAAAGATTCCGGAACTCCGGGAGGAGATTCATAAGGAGGAAATGACCAGGGGAAAAAGGCTGAAGTATCAACGGAAGGATACCGTTCTACGAGTGTTGGGCGTAGAATATCAGAAGTCTGAACGTGGTAGGGAAGTTACGAAATCTGAAGAGATAACTGCTAAGGCTGAATCAACGTATAGTGGGGAGTCAGTGAAATGAAATGGAAAGAAAACAAGAATTTCTAGTCAGATTAGTGTTGGATACTATCAGCAACAGTAGAAAATAGTGTAACGGAAGGAGGATTTGTTATGAATAGGAAGGTAGGGCAGAGAGTGAGTTAACGTGGACAGTTCAGTGATAGGGTTGTTATCATCAGAAGCAGCAGAAAAAGCGACACCGACTACGATAGTATAGCTATACATGTCGATGTCGCAAGCATAAGATGAAGAGATAGAGAAACTGAATGATGACATTGAACAAGTGATTCATTACGTAACTGGAGACGAAAATCTAGTAGTCATGGTGAAGTGAAATGCGGTTGCACCAGAAGGAGAAGTGAAAGAGAGACGTGTGAATGTGGGCTTAGTAGTAGGAATGAGAGAGGAGAAACACTAATTGCGTTCTGCAATAAGTTTCAGCAATGAACAGCGAAAACTTTATTCGAGAACCAAAGAGGAGGAGGTATACTTGGAAAAGGCCAGGAGATACAGGAAGATTTCAGTTAGATTACATCATGCGCAGGCAGAGATTCCGAAATCAGACCTCGGATTGGAAGGCGTATCCAGGAGCAAATATAAATTCTGATCACATTTCGATTATGGAGAAGAGTAAGCTTATGTTTGAGAGACTAATCAGGCACAATCAATGCCCAAAGAAATGATATGCAGACGTACTATGGTATGGAGGGATACGCTTGAAATTCTCTGAGTCTACAGGTATTGCGATACTCAATAGCTCCTTAGGCAGTTCAGTTCAGGAGGAATGCAAATCACTAAAAAGGGCAATTACAAAAGTTGGAAAGAAAAACGCTGGTACAAAGGAAGTAACTGCAAAGAAACTATTGGTAACAGATGAAACACTTCAGTTGATCAACGAAAGTAGGAAGTACAAAAAGTTCAGGTAAATTCAGGAATACAGAAATACAACTCAGTTAGGTATGAAATACACTACTGGCCATTAAAATTGCTACACCAAGAAGAAATGCAGATGATAAACGGGTATTCATTGGACAAATATATTGTACTACAACTGACATGTGATTACATTTTCACGCAATTTGGGTGCATATATCCTGAGAAATCAGTACCCAGAACAACCAGCTCTGGCCGTAATAACGGCCTTGATACGCCTGGGCATTGAGTCAAACAGAGCTTGGATGGCGTGTACAGGTACAGCTGTCCATGCAGCTTCAACACGATACCACAGTTCATCAAGAGTAGTGACTGGCGTATTGTGATGAGCCAGTTGCTCGGCCTCCGTTGACCAGACGTTTTCAAATGGTGATAGATCTGGAGAATTTGACGGCTAGGGCAGCAGTTGAACATTTTCTGTATCCAGAAAGGCCCGTACAGGACCTGCAACATGCGGTCGTACATTATCCTGCTGAAATGTAGGATTTCGCAGGGATCGAATGAAGGGTAGAGCCACGGGTCGTAACACATCTGAAATGTAACGTCCACTGTTCAAAGTGAGAAGTGTAACCAATGGCGTCCCATACCATCACCCCAAGTGACACACCAGTATGACGATGACGAATACACGCTTCCATTGTGCATTCACCGCGATGTCGCCAAACACGGATGCGACCATCATGATGCTGTAAACAGCACCTGGATTCATCCGAAAAAATGGCGTTTTACCATTCGTGCACCCTGGTTCGTCGTTGAGTACACCATCGCGGGCGCTTCTGTCTGTGATGCAGCGTCAAGGGTAACCGCAGCCATGTTCTTCGAGCTGATAGTCCATGCTAGAGCAAACGTCGTCGAACTGTTCGTGCAGATGGTTGTAGTCTTTTAAACGTCCCCATCGATTTGTTCGTGCAGATGTTTGTAGTCTTGTAAACGTCCCCATCTGTTGACTCAGGGATCGAGATGTGGCTGTACGATCCGATGCAGCCTTGCGGATAAGATGCCTGTCATCTCGACTGCTAGTGATACGAGGCCGTTGCAATTCAGCACGGAGTTCCGTATTACCCTCCTGAACCCACTGATTCCTTATTCTTCTAACAGACATTGGATCTCGACCAACGCGAGCAGCAATGTCGCGATACGATAAACCGCAATCGCGATATGCTACAATCCGGAAACGTGATGGTACGCATTTCTCCTCCTTACACGAGGCGTCACAACAACGTTTCATCAGGCAACGCCGGTCAACTGCTGTTTGTGTATGCAAAATCGGTTGGAAACTTTCCTCATGTCAGCACGTTGTAGGTGTCGCCACCGGCGCCAACCATGTGTGAATGCTCTGAAAAGCTAATCATTTGCATACCACAGCATCTTCTTTCTGTCGGTTAAATTTCGCGTCTGTAGCACGTCATCTTTGCGGTGTAGCAATTTTAATGGCCAGTAGTGTATCAAATCTACCTACCAACATATAGTGACTACCATTGTCCTATAATGTGCCGCATTAGAACTTAATTAACAACTTGAAAGGAAGTCTGAACTCTTTGCTTTAGTGACAGAACATATGCCGTTTCAATACGTTCACATACTTCGCCCCACCAACTTATTACTGTATGTGTCATGGGATCTTTCCTGTAGGCAATGGGTTTGATGTAGTTGGTACTAACGCAGATTAAGTTGTCTTGATCTGATACATGTTCTGTAATTGAAGTCGTTTGTCAATTATGTATTACGTGACGAATGTCATATAGACATATGATACGCTTTTAGGTTAGCTACATATAAATTGATCTTTTTCATTGTACGTACCAGAGGGTGGTCCGTTTTCTGACCGAAACTGATCGTTTGTAGTGTAGTACTACAGCTATACCACAAATCATGATATTTTTTTTCCAAAAATCTGGAAGCTACAACCTCCTTAAAAATATTGTAATATCGTTTGGCGACGAAAATGCCCATCGCTCTTGGACAGGTGCGCCCTACCGTCATTGCCCTCTTCATGCCCATAATGCATAGTGCGGGTATTTCAACACTTCGTAATTGCAAGTGATATAGAAGAATGTCCAAAAGTAGATGGATAAATGACGCAACTAATGAGGAGATGCTGAATATGACTGAGGAGAAGACAAATGTATGGCATAACTGACTAGAAGAAGGAGTCGGTTGGTAGGATACATTCTGAGGTACCAATGGATCACCGATTTAGTACTGTAGGGAAGCGTGAGGTGTAAACATCGTAGACGGAGATCAAGAGATGAATGCAGTAAGCAGATTCGGAAGGATGTAGGTAGCAGTAGTTACTCGGACGTGAAGAAGCTTGCACAGGATAGAGTAGCATGGAGAGCTGCATCAAACCAGTCTGTGTTCTGAAGACCACAACAACAACCATCCGAAGATGCGTTATTTGAGCTGCAAACTGGTATTTGGTAAACAACTAAATTTAAAGTGCCTGGCTGTGGTTATTCTTTAGCACTGCCTAATATATTAACATAGTATTTGTTAGGATACACAATAATTTTAACGTAGGAAGAGTGCAGCTAAGAACAGAGAAAATATGTTTAGGAGGAAAATGGTATGGAACGCGTCCATAAATAGGTGCGTATTCAAGTAAAAGGGTCTTCATGTTATTCTTATACTTTAGTAAGCAGGGGTGATCAGTTGATGGTGGTAATTATAAAAGAGTCTGCAGAAAAAAATTATGATCAGCCTAATGTGAAGGGTTTCAGCGCAAAAATATTTATGCTGTACAACTTCCAAGACAGCAGAAATGTTGTTACCAAGGTGTCGACGATACTGGCTACAAGTTCCTACAAAGACAGCTGATGTTCCCTGACACTAATATTGATGATACTATACTGAACACTGTAATAGTTAATTAAACCCAAAATATCTGGGTTAGAATGCCATGTTTTACGGTACTGATTCTTGACCTCAAAGTGTCAAGGTGTGCATCTGGCCACAGGAATTAGCAGTATCTGTACGAGGATGGTAGCTGGAGCTAGACACATGGGACTTTCAATTTCGGAAATCTTTACGGAATTTGAGGTCATGAAATGTTTAGTATAAAGAGTGTGCCGATAATAGCAAATTTCAGGCATTACCTCTAACTACGAACAACAGAGTGGCCGATGGCCTCTACTTTACGACCGAGAGCAGCGTCATTTTCTTAGATCTTTCCTGTCGGTGGCAACAGACAAGGAACCCTGTGTGAAATAACCACAGAAATAAAGGTGAGACGTACGACGAACGTATCCGTTAGGAGAGTGCAGCGAAATGTCGCGTTAGTACGCTATACCAGCAGATTACCGATACGAGTGCCTTTTCTATCAGAATGACGTCGCCTGCAGTGCCTCTCCTGCGCTCGTGACCATAGCAGTTGGACCCTAGACGACTGGAAAATTCTAACCAGATCAGACGAGTCCAGATTTCAGCTGGTAAGAGCTGATGGTAGAATTCGAGTGTGGCGCAGACCCCACGAATCCATGAACCCAAGTTGTAAACAAGGAAGTTAGCAAGCTGGTAGTGGCTCCATGATGGTGTGTACTGTGTTTACATAGTGCTGCGTCCTCTGATCCAACTGAACAGATCACTGCAAATGGATGTGCCTCGCTAATTGGAGACCATTTGCAGCCACTCATTGACGTCGTGTACCCAAACAATGAGGAAATTTTATCGATGACGGTGAGCCATTTCATCAGGCTACAATTTTTCGCAATTGGTTTCAAGGACATTCTGGACAATTTGAGTAAACGATTTGGCCACCCAGATCGTTGAACATTAATCTCATCGAACATTTATGGGTCATAATACAGAGCTCAGTTTCTGCACAAAACCCTGCAGTGGCAACTGTTTGGCAATGAAGGCAGGATGGCCCAGTATTTCTGCAGAGGACTTCCGACGACTTGTTGAGTCCATGCCACATCGAGATGCTTCACTACGCCGAGAAAAGGAGGTTCGACTCAATATTAGCAAATATCCCATGAGTTTTATCACCTCAGTTAAGTACATATTAATTATTCTTATTTGTATTAGGCTATTTACAATTTCACATGTTATACAAAACCAAACGGGGCAGAAAATAAGCTATCTTCCTGAGGTTTATGAATTTTGTCTAGTTATTATCCCATTATCTTCACTGCGAGTCTATATCACTGCGAGAATTTTTATCTTTTGTTTCAATCTCTTCCGACTGAATCTTCCTGAATTGTGATAAAGCGCTCCTGTAAAAATTTCCTCTTGTTCTTTCCAGCTATAAAGCTTTGATTTGACTGTAACTGAAGCAATTTCTGCTTTATTAATGCTCTGGCCTAAGATTCAGAAGTGTGTACTTAAACCCCCAATGGAGCATCCAAATTAGGTTTCCCAAGTCGATTAAGACAAATTGTAGAGTGGTTTAATAGTGGCGGTTTCCTTCTTCATTTTTGTGCGCTTCGAATTTATCGTCTGTCTGTAGTAATCTAATCGCCGACGATACATTACACTGTATTCTAATCTTCAAATGGCTTCAAATGGCTCTGAGCACTATGGGACTTAACATCTATGGTCATCAGTCCCCTAGAACTTAGAACTACTTAAACCGAACTAACCTAAGGACAGCACACAACACCCAGCCATCACGAGGCAGAGAAAATCCCTGACCCCGCCGGGAATCGAACCCGGGAACCCGGGCGTGGGAAGCGAGAACGCTACCGCACGACCACGAGATGCGGGCTTTCTAATCTTCTCTTCTATTATAAGGTGAGAATGAACATACACATGAAATGAAATGCAGTGTGGCTAGGGCCTCCCGTCGGGTAGACCGGTCGCCTGGTGCAAATCTTTTGAGTTAACGCCACTTCGGCGACTTGCGTGCCGATGAGGATGAGATGATATCGATTAGGACAACACAACACCCAGTCCCTGAGGGGAGAAAATCTCCGACCCAGCCGGTAATCGAACCGCGGCCCTTGGCATGACATTCCGTCGCGCTGACCAGGGCGGACTATATATACGTGAAATAAGAGATATACCGTAGTAATGGAGGGATGTGGGAAGAGACACACAAGTGATGTGTGCAGCAGCGAGTTTGTGGAGCAATAGCTTACTATGATACAAGCAATGCTAAATGATGATTTCATAAGTATTCACAAAATGACATGATTGATATTATTATCTTAATTTGCAGTAATTACTATCTTTGATTAGTAATAATAGTTTCAGGTTTTTCTGCACAGTGAATTAATGTTTTAGACGTGGAACTGCTAGTGAGTCAGTAACAAATATTATTAAGCCTACTATAACTACGGATATAAAGGAATTATTCAGCTGATTCCTTGAATACGTCGTTCCGATTGCAAGAGTGGTCACGTGAAAAACACGAGATATTCTAAGGAATACGATTTCTTCCCATAATTCGACTTCTTTTTAGCCTGCTATCTGATTTAGAAGGAATTTCGGGATGTTCTAAAATTCTGCTTTGAACAATGTTGCACCTGAACTGTAAATAATAAGTGCAATTTCGTCGTATATAGTGTGAATTACAACGGTTTACCTACTTGTTTACTGCCGTTAATCACATGAAATTAACCTCTGCCCGCTTTATTGCGTAAACATCACAGTTTACACTACTCAGTTAATTTTGTTAGCTTTCATTTGACGTCATTCACCCATACAGGCAGAGTACACCCACAGATACTGATTAACAGTGGCCCAAATCATACTAGTTACTGACGCATTTATGAATCGATTTTCGATGGTACGTTGCGATATAAAATTTTCTCTCGTCCTTTGAAATATAAAACGTTTCGGGAGTGTCAGGGTTAAACCACTGACAAAATTAACTCTTATGTATGAATATTTCTATGTTTATGCAGCTTTACCTCACACTACGATTTGTTTAACACCACTCAAACAATACACACAGTCACAGCGAAAATTTCGCAGCCAGCAGAATAACGTTGGAAATGCTTTCTAAGACCACTTCATAGCGTTTTGGAGCATAGTGTGAAATTAAACATGTAGTAAGTGTAGCTTACTCCTACACAAATGCTCTACAAGTTAATACATTGCACTTCGCGTCTTCCTTACCTCTGTGTTGCCGTGAGTGTCTTTGCATCTCTGTACACGCCGAAATTCCTCTCATCGTGTTGTGATGAGATACCCTATGGGAATTAGAACCATTTTACAACATGTGGATTTGTTCTTTAGGGTTAAGAAAGTAAGTCGTCAAACGAAAACTGCATTTATCTCGGATTCGAGGGGTACCTCCATGACAGTGGCGAATTCGTTTGTTGAAAATGTAGCAGCAAGCCTTCGACTGCCTTCGATCTCTGAAACTGTTACGATCCAAAACAACAGAACGGTATTGAGGAACAGGCTGCGAAAATGGCATTCTCCCTATGTCTTTCGCCGCTGCATTACTCTTTTACAGGACTCTTCTAACAAATCCTCCATTTACGATCCCTACAGCCTACACTTTCAAAGTAACCTGATATTTGTGACGACATAAATGGATATCCGACACCAATCCGACGCTCAACTGACTTTTTTCCTCTTATCCTCGTACTTGATGTAACTCACCTTGCTTTTTTCCACACTAAGGACAAGTTTTCGATACATCAAATGGATATTTGAAGTTATTATCAGTATTCTTATAGTTTCTGAACATGGTTGCGGAAGGCACCAAATACACTGTCCCTTCGCATGAAAAACGGTGATTGTTGCTGATTGCACCGGGAAAAGTTTTCAGTGCATCCCTTACTATGATAGTCCGCAGCTCGTGGTCGTGCGGTAGCGTTCTCGCTCCGACGCCCGGGTTCCAGGGTTCGATTCCCGGCGGGGTCAGGGATTTTCTTTGCCACGTGATGACTGGGTGTTGTGTGATGTCCTTAGGTTAGTTAGGTTTAAGTAGTTCTAAGTTCTAGGGGACTCATGACCACAGATGTTAAGTCCCATAGTGCTCAGAGCCATTTTTAGCCTTACTATGATAAACGAGCTCCTTTTAAGGAGAAAACGTTCTTTTCAATAACTTATATTCATCTGAGGTACTTATGGTCTCCTCGAGTTTCCACTATGTGAGGAACGACATTCTCCTCCAAAGGCATTCTGGAGCAAACGTTCCAACCACAGACAAACCATTACTTGAAGAAACACGGCAACCAGCCATTTTTATGATACTTTATTTATTCCAAGAGTTCTTTCAGTTTCCATCCTCTTTCAGATGGCATAAAATACATATTTTTCATGATCATTAAGTTCAGGTCGAATGCATTTCTATCGTTGCATTTGTGTTTTATTATTGAAGTTGCAACATTTTGTTTCACATATGTAGTATGTAACGGATACAGGTGATGATATTTCTGTTGATGATTGAGGACTGTGAACATTACATTAGTATTTACTTCATTTTCAAGCTTGTAATTATAGCTGTTGTATGACTGTAGGTTGCATAGTGCCTCCAAGAAAGTGTGACAAGAGCAAGCCATTAACGCTTACTTTTCCCTGGACAACAGGTCAAGAATTGAAGCGGGGACGCGTAGAAGAAAACTGGTTCGTTTATCCTGACAGTTGGCGCAGTTGCGGTCATGCAGAAAACATCGGGTAGTAAGGTTTGTCACGAGTTTGTGAGAAGACAGTTCGACACAGAGAAAAAACAACTAACACACACACACATATAAAAATATCTCCACTTACACCCGTTACACTTTGAATAAAACAAATATATTGATTAAAAATTCAGTGCCCGAAATGACAGATACGCTGAAGAAGACAAAAACAATAGGCAACTATATATCGGAAATGCGTATTGGTAGAGTGCGAAGTATCCAGGAGGTCAAAGAATGTGTTTGAGAACTAAGCAACATTAAACATGCTTCATCCATTTATTAGTCTGAGTCCAAAACGAGCATAATGAACTGCAGTATGTAGCCGGTACGGATGAGTTAATGAAAAATGTGTATTCTCTAATTCTTGAAACTACATTTCATGATGTGCATGCGTCTGGGTAGCCTGAGTGTCGTCGTGGTATTCCTGGTAGTCCTAATAAGTGTTGTTGTCCGCTGGAGGAATTATTGCAAATAATTCGTCCTGTGAGTTCACAATAGGAAACACTTCCGTTCTTACATAGCCCCAGAGAAAGAAGTGTGATGGGATGAGTTCTGGAAATCTTGTAGGTCAACGTACATGTCCTTCCCGGCTGATCCACCGATTAATTCTCCACGTATTGGTTCTGCGAGGGTTGCCGGGCCACATCACGCTGGAACCACATTCTCCCTCTGGTTCTTAGAGATACTTCTATCAATAACGTTAGCAAGTGCTCTTGCAGGAACAGTCTGTACATTGATCGCCTGTGACAAGGTGCCAACTATTACGTCTCCACCAGCTAGTGACCCAATATATCGGACCACACGGGTCTGATGACCTCGCGTAATTGTGGAAGATTGGTTTTCAACCGACCATAGATGCGTGTTATGAAAGCTGTTCATGCCTTCCGTAGGAAATGTACCCGTGGTTGATTCATAATCAAAACGTCTTCGGTCCCGGGTTCGATCCCCACCACTGCCTAAATTTTGATAAATAATCAGCATTGGCGGCCGAAGGCTTCCGGCATAAGAAGTCAGCCTCATTCTGCCAACGGCTTGTCAAAGAGGGCGGAGGAGCGGATAGAGGTTCAGGGCACTCTCTTGTCCTAGGGGTGGGAAATTGCCCCTAAAGGCGGAAGAATCAGCAATGATCAACGACATGAGGATGCAGAAGGCAATGGAAACCACTGCATTAAAGACACGTAACGTGTATCCATAGGACATGTGGCCTGTAATTGAAGAAGTGTCATGATGATCTCTCCATTGGCAAAAGATTCCGGAATAGTCCCCCATTCGGATCTCCGGGAGGGGACTGCCAAGGGGGAGGTTACCATGAGAAAAATATTGAATGATCAACGAAAGGATAACGTTCTACGAGTCGGGGCGTGGAATGTCAGAAGCTTGAACGTGGTGGGGAAACTAGAAAATCTGAAAAGGGAAATGCAAAGGCTCAATCTAGATACAGTAGGGGTCAGTGAAGTGAAGTGGAAGGAAGACAAGGATTTCTGGTCAGATGAGTATCGGGTAATATCAACAGCAGCTGAAAATGGTATATCAGGTGTAGGATTCGTTATGAATAGGAAGGTAGGGCAGAGGGTGTGTTACTGTGAACAGTTCAGTGACCGGGTTGTTCTAATCAGATTCGACACCAGACCAACATCGATAACGATAGTTCAGGTATACATGCCGACGTCGCAAGCTGAAGATGAACAGATAGAGAAACTGTATGAGGATATTGAAAGGGTAATGCAGTATGTAAAGGGGGACGAAAATCTAATAGTCATGGGCGACTGGAATGCAGTTGTAGGGGAAGGAGTAGAAGAATAGGTTATAGGAGAATATGGGCTTGGGACAAGCAATGAAAGAGGAGAAAGACTAATTGAGTTCTGTAACAAGTTTCAGCTAGTAATAGCGAATACCCTGTTGAAGAATCACAAGAGGAGGACACAAGAGGAGGAGATATACTTGGAAAAGGCCGGGAGATACGGGAAGATTTCAATTAGATTACATCATGGTCAGACAGAGATTCCGAAATCAGATACTGGATTGTAAGGCGTACCCAGGAGCAGATATAGACTCAGATCACAATATAGTAGTGATGAAGAATAGGCTGAAGTTCAAGACATTAGTCAGGAAGAATCAATACTCAAAGATGTGGGATACGGAAGTACTTAGGAATGACGAGATACGTTTGAAGTTCTCTAAAGCTATAGATACAGAAATAAGGAATAGCGCAGTAGGCAGTTCGGTTGAAGAGGAATGGACATCTCTAAAAAGGGCCATCACAGAAGTTGGGAAGGAAAAAATGGGTACAAAGAAGGTAGCTGCGAAGAAACCATGGGTAACAGAAGAAATACTTCAGTTGATTGATGAAAGGAGGAAGTACAAACATGTTCCGGGAAAATCAGGAATACAGATATACAAGTCGCTGAGGAATGAAATAAATTGGAAGTGCAGGGAAGCTAAGACGAAATGGCTGCAAAAAATGTGAAGACATCGAAAAAGATATGACTGTCAGAAGGACAGACTCAGCATACAGGAAAGTCAAAACAACCTTTGGTGACATTAAAAGCAACGGTGGTAACATTAAGAGTGCAACGGGAATTCCACTGTTAAATGCAGAGGAGAGAGCAGATAGGTGGAAAGAATACATTGAAAGCCTCTATGAGGGTGAAGATTTGTCTGATGTGATAGAAGAAGAAACAGGAGTCGATTTAGAAGAGATAGGGGATCCAGTATTAGAATCGGAATTTAAAAGAGCTTTGGAGGACTTACGGTCAAATAAGGCAGAAGGGATAGATAACATTCCATCAGAATTTCTAAAATCATTGGGGGAAGTGGCATCAAAACGACTATTCACGTTGGTGTGTAGAATATATGAGTCTGGCGACATACCATCTGACTTTCGGAAAAGCATCATCCACACAATTCCGAAGACGGCAAGAGCTGACAAGTGCGAGAATTATCGCACAATCAGCTTAACAGCTCATGCATCGAAGCTGCTTACAAGAATAATATGCAGAAGAATGGAAAAGAAAATTGAGAATGCGCTAGGTGACGATCAGTTTGGCTTTAGGAAAAGTAAAGGGACGAGAGAGGCAATTCTGGCGTTACGGCTAATGATGGAAGCAATGCTAAAGAAAAATCAAGACACTTTCATAGGATTTGTCGACCTGGAAAAAGCATTCGACAATATAAAATGGTGCAAGCTGTTCGAGATTCCGAAAAATTAGGGGTAAGCTATAGGGAGAGACGGGTCATATACAATATGTACAACAAACAAGAGGGAATAATAAGAGTGGACGATCAAGAACGAAGTGCTCGTATTAAGAAGGGTGTAAGACAAGGCTGTAGCCTTTCGCCCCTACTCATCAATCTGTACATCGAGGAAGCAATGATGGAAATAAAAGAAAGGTTCAGGAGTGAAATTAAAATACAAGGTGAAAGGATATCAATGATACGATTCGCTGATGACATTGCTATCCTGAATGAAAGTGAAGAAGAATTAAATGATCTGCTGAACGGAATGAACAGTCTAATGAGTACACAGTATGGTTTGAGAGTAAATCGGAGAAAGACGAAGGTAATGAGAAGTAGTAGAAATGAGAACAGCGAGAAACTTAACAACAGGATTGATGGTCACGAAGTCAATGAACTTAAGGAATTCTGCTACCTAGGCAGTAAAATAACCAATGATGGACGGAGCAAGTCGGACATCAAAAGCAGACTCGCTATGGCAAAAAAGGCATTTCTGGCCAAGGGAAGTCTACTAATATCAAATGCCGGCCTTAATTTGAGGAAGAAATTTCTGAGGATGTACGTCTGGAGTACAGCATTGTATGGTAGTGAAACATGGAACAGAAGAGAATCGAAGCATTTGAGATGTGGTGCTATAGACGAATGTTGAAAATTAGGTGGACTGATAAGGTAAGGAATGAGGAGGTTCTACGCAGAATCGGAGAGGAAAGGAATATGTGGAAAACACTGATAAGGAGAAGGGACAGGATGATAGGACATCTGCTAAGACATGAGGGAATGACTTCCGTTGTACTAGAGGGAGCCGTAGAGGGCAAAAACTGTAGAGGAAGACAGAGATTGGAATACATCAAGCAAATAATTGAGGACGTAGGTTGCAAGTGCTACTCTGAGATGAAGAGTTTAGCACAGGAAAGGAATTCGTGGCGGGCTGCATCAAACCAGTCAGTAGAACGAAGACCAAAAAAAAAAAAATCGAGCCTAATCCGTAACCTAAACAGATGTACTCTTTAATCCTTAGAGCACATGAAATATGCGTTCCGAGACCAAGTTGATTAATAAAACATTATTTTTGTTGGCTCCTTTACGACACTGATAAGCTGGTGTTCTGATGCAGCGCATAATTCTTAATGTAACCTGCTTACTGAGGCATATATCGGTCACATAGCGTATGCTCCCCTCCATCGGTATACCAGTAAAATGTATCTCTCTTACGCATATAAATGTAAAACGAGGAGTTACAAGCACTGGATAAAAGGCAGCTGTAGCGCTGAAGATGCAGCTGATATAACCTTAATGACGATGCAGTCTACAATGAACGGTGACATTCAGCCAACATCGGAGTTCAGATTGAAAATGATTAGTGTTTGCTTTTCAGTAAGTCTCTTCTCCTTTCCGGATTTTCTAAAATTACAATCGATCGGGCTTTATCTTTTATTTCATTTCACCGATTACTATGGCTTCACTTGTCAGTAGTTTCAATATTTAAATCGAAACGAAAAGTGATTCAAGGATTTCTCATTCTCATATTATTTATTGATGGAAATAATTATTCCATTTTTTGAGTGACGATGAAAGTTTATTACATGTTAACGGGAATAAACGTCTGCATCAGCGACAGTTAATCTCATACTAACAGCTTTACATAACATTCTTTTTCTTCGTTTCAACTGTTTTTTGTACATCCAAGGTGTCGCAGTGAAATGTGGTACTCCAAGATCCTACTTGTTCTTCCATCCGGAGATGGTAGGTCCATGGAGCACCTGTTGTGACGAATGGATTTCTGCTTTAGAATTCCCTCTGTTGCACGCCGCCTATCGAGTACCTCCAACAAGTGATAAAAAAATACAATAGAAATATACGAGAAAGGGTCTTATCTACAAAGAAATAACACTTTTTGTGCCATTTAATATTACCATAATTACAATAGAATTATTTGCGCACACATTTGCTCAGTTACAGACGACGAGAGTATAGAAATATCTGCACCTCTAAACTTTATGAGAAAATTGTGTAATTTAATTCAGCCGAATTCTATTCCCCTACAAGTGCACCACCTAAAGATTCGTAAAAACCCTGCAGCGCGTCTTGCTGTTTTTAATGTAATTAAAAATGGTTGGACGATATATCTGTTTACGTAATTTAATACACAGTCACACAATTCAGACAACGCTATAATGAATAAATCAACCTTAGACGTATTGTTTATGTTGTTGTGGACTTCAGTCCGAACACTAGTTTCATGCAGCTCTCCGTGCTACTCTATTCTGTACAAGCCTGTTCTCTTCATCTGCGAGTAACTACTACAACCTACATCGTTCTCATACTTACTGTATTCATCTCTTGGTATCCCTCTACGGTTCTCCCCCCTCCCCCCTCCATTCAAGGCACTGTCCATTCAGTTCAACAGCTTTTGCAGTTCCTTAGCTGTCACTGAGAGAAATTCAGTGTCATTGGAAAACCTCAAAGTCTTTATTTCTTCTCGCTGAGCTCTTTAATTCCCACTCGAAATTTTTTTACGTTTCCTTTCTTCCTTGCTCAATGTGCAGATAGGCTACAACTCTTTCCCACTCTCTTCTCAACCGCTGCTCCCATTTTTTTCCCGTTGACTGTTTACAGGCCGGCCGAGGTGGCCGAGCGGTTCTAGGCGCTACAGTCTAGAACCGCTCGACCGCTATGGTCGCAGGTTCGAATCCTGGCTCGGGAATTGATGTGTGTGATGTCCTTAGGATGGTTAGGTTTAAGTAGTTCTAAGTTCTAGGGGACTGATGACCTCAGAAGTTAAGTCCCATAGTGCTCAGAGACATTTTAACCATTTTTGACTCTTTATAACTGCCATCTGTTTACTGTACAAGTTGCAGATAGCGTTTCGCTCCCTGAACTTTATCCCCTGCTACCTACAGAATTTCATAGAGTGTATTCCAGTCAACATTCTCATTCTCAAAAGCTTTCTCTAAGGCTACTAGTGCTATAAATGTAGATTTGCTTTTTATTGAACCATCTTCTAAGATGAGCCGTAGGGTCAGTATTGCTTCGCGTGTTCCTACGTTTCTCTGGAAACCAAGGTGATCTTCTCCAAGGTCTGCTTCTACCAGTTTTCTTCTACCAGTTTCCATTCTTTTCGTATTTTGCCACCATGACTTATTAAACTGATAGTTCGATAATTGTCACAACTGTCAGCAACTGCTCGCTTTGGAATTGTCGTTGTTATATTCTTCTTGAAGTCCGAGGGCATTTCACCTGTCTCACTCGTCTTGCACACCAGACGGAAGAGTTTTGTCACGGCTGGCTCTCTCTAGGCTGTCATTAGTTCTGACGGAATATCGTCTACTCATGGAGTCTTGTTTCGACTTAGCTCTTTCAGTGCTCTGTCAAAATCTTCTCTCAGTACCAGTTCTCCCAACTCATCTGCATTTACGTCCTCTTCAATTCCTATAACATTGCCATCAAGTTGATCTGGCTTGTATTATGATTTACATAAATCTTTTGTTTTTCATTCTGTTCAACGGGATGAAAAAACAGATACCATCAGTAAAACTTTACGCTGGTATAAAGGAAAAGCAGCTGACAGAGGGATGTGCAAATGCGTCGCATGGCGCCCGTGGACCACTGAGCTCAGCGCCCCGGCGTGTCGCAGTCCTCGCTCGGAGCTGGCGGGCCGGCCGTAGCTCATGCGGCGGGAATCTGATTACGTCCGCATCGTTTATGGCAGCGGGCAGGCAGCCGCTGGCGTGCGTGGCGGCGTCACCATGTCGGCTGCACGCTAGCTCACTCCACTGCCCTCCGCAGCCGCCCGCGTCGCCACACACGCATGACTCGGTGTTCTGGCCGATGAGGAACAGTAGAGCAGTTTCATCATCAGGTAACTGTCAAAGATACTGGCTTGCACGCATCTAGTAGGGATATGAGGAACGTCACAAAGAATAGACGTTAAACGTTCTTATTTGTATTGTTTTTGTCATCAGTAATGTAGAGATTACGCGAAAAAATATACACTAGAAATTTGGCCTTTTTACTACCCAGAAGATGTTCCAGAGGTTTTCAGTTATCGGTCTGTTTGGTTTGGCCTTCAGTATACACCAGTCCATCCTAATTACGCATTATAATTTTTCACGTGTATTCTACTATGCCATTACAAAAAGTGGAAGTTATAAATAAATCATCGGAACGTGACACCAACGGAAACCAAGCATAGAGTGTTCCTTTTTCGGTAAGAAATGTCCGCCTTTTGACTGAATTGCTCATTTATTTTACACTTTATTTCTCGAGTGCATGTTGAAATGGAAAATAAAAAAGTGTACGTATCGTACAGTGCTAGAAACGGAAACAGTTTGTCATTACGTATATGAAAATATTACTTACATGTTAAAATACGTCCGACCTGTCTGTGAAGTGTCATCGTGAAAAAACATATTTCTCATCTTATGGACCAGTTGTTGCATTAGATTGATACGGGTACATCATATATGGCTAACATTATGCACAATGAAGAAAATCACTAACTTCTAAAATTTAATATAATGAGTCACAACCAAAATTAATTTATGTTCTTTTTTTTACTTTTTTGTGTAAGGTTACGGCTTTCGATCTGCTTTAGACCATCTTCAGACCCACACCACGATGTAGATGGTGGCTGTGAACGGAGCAGGCAGTGCACCTCCACAAATGCTAACCTTATACAAAAAAAAGAAAGAACAAATTCCTTGCGGATGTGACCGTTTATATTCAATTTTAAATAATAAATAAACCTTCTGTACTCCCGAGAGACATGTTCTCAAAAATTACAAAATCACTGACAGGCAAATGGTTCAAATGGCCCAGAGAACTATGGGACTTAACATCTTAGGTCATCAGTCACCCACAACTTAGAACTACTTAAACCTAACTAACCTAAGGACATCACACACATCCATGCACGAGGCAGGATTCGAAACTGCGACCGTCGGAGGTCACGCGGTTCCAGACTGAAGCGCCCAGAACCCCACGGCCACCGCGGCCGGCCACTGACAGTCGGTTCGACGTAGTTAACACCTAATACATTTCGTGACCAGCATTCGTCACTTCTGTTCATCAACTGATGTTAACGTATGTCAGAACAGTGGACGACATCGCAACAAAAAGTTACATGATTTTTTTTTCTGAACTGTCAGGATAGTTATAATTCATCCAGTAACTGATTGTCGTTTCCAGAAAAACGGCTGTCGCTGACAACTGTCTGATTCTAAAGAGGATCTTAAATGTATACGTGGTAAGGAGCCGTACGGGAAGATCTTTGGCTTCGGAATGCGCTGGCAAAACTGTTGGTTCGCTACAGTGGTCACTCTCACGATGTGATTGATGCAATGAACAACACAAATGAGAGAGAGATTGCGCTCGATACTATTAAAAGTGTTTTACATAACTAATTGCTGCAAACAAATATCGTCAGGTCATTTTCTGACGTTCATCCATATCAATCTTCCCACCCTCACTGCCAACCATACCGGTAATAGAGGTATCTTACTCACACAGCTATTTTTACACAAATAATGACTTACCTATGTAACAAATTGAGTTGAAATTTCTACAGGCGTTCCTGGATTGTGGCCTTACATCACTCTTTCCCACCATAAATCTTCAGCTGTAAGGGTGCTACAGGTTACTTATTGTTACAGTAATTTTTTCCAGATAGCGAGTGATATTACATACGCCAGTTTCGCTACAATTTCATTCAAACTTTACGGAGACACTCGAGTAGGCTGATACGTCACAGTATTCACACCCTCTCACCCGCCTCTATTGGAATGTAATATTATCAAGACTGTCAGTAATAAATTTCAGGTGCGACATACCGTCACGGAAGAGGTATGTTCCTATTTTATGAAATTTGAAATGATAGCCAGTGCTCATATGGACGTTGGATAAATATTTACTAGTCAATAGATGTAAGGCAAATGCTTTCGAATATGCTCATCTTCAGAATATCAAGTGAGGGAGAAGAACTGAAACCGTAACATTTTTTTTTATGTGTCATATCCATATGACCTCATACTGCCTGTGTGATGTTTTAATTCCAGACCTGACATTCTGAAGGTGAGTAGTTTCCAAACGCGTCAATAAAGCAATTCCTTCCACCTAGCGACTATTAAATATTTATGTAGGGTCCATTCCAGCAGTGGTGAACATTTTAGATGACAATATGAAGTCTAGCAACCCCGAAAACTATGAATTTGGTACGAACGTATGTCGTTATACAATACTGTCATTACTATATCACGTCTTCTGATCCCCTCTCCCTTCCTTCACCTCCGCCCCTCGCGGCGTCTGAGATATATTTCTTCTAGAGTATTTTTTATAGGGCAACGGCCTTGCCGCACTGGATACACCGGTTCCCGTGAGACCACCGAAGTTACGCGCTGTTGGGCGTGGTCGGCACTTGGATGGGTGACCATCCACGCCGCAATGCGCTGTTGCCATTTTTCGGGGTGCACTCAGTCTCGTGATGCCAATTGAGGAGCTACTCGACCGAACAGTAGCGGCTTCGGTCAAGAATACCATCGTAACGAGCGGGAGAGCTGTGTGCTCACCCCACGCCCCTCCTATCCGCATCCTCCACTGAGGATGACACGTGATCGGATGGTCCCGGTCGGCCACTGGTGGCCTGAAGACGGAGTGCTATTTTTTATAGAGGTAGTAACGTAAACAATAAGTAGCATATTTAGGAAATTTGATTGAAATTGCTGCAGACTGAGCTCATATATCAATCCCTTGCCGCCCTCATCTAAATGGGTGGTAGGTGGTTATTACTCCTACAGAGATCTTCGTGGCGTGACACAACCCTCCAAAGTTTCATCGCAATCTTGTGATTGGTATAGGAAAGCACAGGAGACGACAAAACAAATGCACTGCCAGAAAAAAATTTGTATACCCTTTCGTTTGCAGTACACCCTTATGTTTCCAGTTCAATCGAGATTTATTATTGCAGCGGTGCATATGGAGTACAAGATCTCGTTACATTTACAGATCAATGGCACACGCGGTTCTAGGGTACGAGCTATCGAACCATGGCGAAACAGGCATATTAGTACTTGGTGTAGACTTCCAGTCGATCATACAGATGGCAAATACTATCCTGGGATACATTACGCCTCACCTGCTCCCAGTTCACATAATTCTGTAAGAGCTGTTAGAAGACGAGTCGCACGAATCACTTCTCGTCCCATCATATCCAACACGTTCTCAACTGGACACAGGTCAAGAGATCGTGCTGGCCAGGGTAATTGCTGCACATCTTGCTCAGCGCGTTGAGTTTCACGAGCACTGTGTTGGCGAGCATTAACCTGTTGGAAGAACGCATTGCCTTCCTGTAACAAGAACCGCAAACAAGCGGGTCTGACAACATTCTGTACGTACCGAGCGCTGGTTAGCGTCCCTCTAGAAACACCAACGTGGAACGACAGTTGAAGCTCATTGCACCTCAGACCTAAAGACCTAGGGTGGGGCCAGTGAGTCTTCGACGAATGCAGCGCTCATCAGGTCTACGTCGTACGTGGAACGACCACCACTTGCGTGCTGGCAGAATCTGCTTTAAACGTTGAAGACCACAGGGCGTCATTCCATCTTCCAAGTGATCCTCCGATGGCACCAGTCGAGCCGTGCATGTTGATGCTGTGGGGTGAGTGGTAGAGGGGCTAGAGGTGCGCTTTCCCGTAGTCCCGCTGCTTCTAACCGGTTAGCAACCGTGTTGTCACGTCTGTGCTCCTGTACGATGTGCCGTTGTTGCCCTTGCGGCGGTCTTGGCGGGCGTCTGTGCTGCGTGGACGTCCACAATCTCGTCTACATGTGCGAGAATGTTCGCGTGACGGATGAGAACAGCATCGTTGCAAAACCGACGCGGCACGCCCAACTAGTGTGGCAGATCACCGAGAGCACCATCACGCCGTTCGGAAGCCTCAATTTGATCTCTTACAGACTCGATGAGTAGGTTGTAGAATGCAGGAGTGCGTCTGCGTGGCATGGTTGCCTGCTCGCTTTACACGTTTCCAGCACCGTGAAATTTTTGGTTGAGGAAATTTCCTATCGAAAGGTGGACACAAATGGCGCACTATTAGCTATTTCACAAAGTTGAAACCATTACCAGTACGTCTACCATCCCCCTGGTGGCATATGGCGTCATGAGATCAAAATCAACCTAGTCTTTCCAGGTGTCCTAATTTTTTTCCGGAAGTGTATTCAACACATTTCGATTACATCATTTATTTTTTAAGTTCCAGTTGGAATTTTTAAATACGTAATGTGGTTCGATCTACCTGGATAAGCCTCAGATCTATGTAGTTGCAGTAGCAGCCCCTTGGGTCTATGTCACGACCACACATCAGGGTTCGGTTTTCACGCTACGACAATCCGACGTAAGAGCCTGACACAGACAGGACGGATTGTTGAGGCAATTACGTACATCCGAAGACGATTCAGGGAGATACAAACACGTAATGTGCACTACTGGCCATTAAAGTTGCTACACCAAGAAGAAATGCAGATGATTAACGGGTATTCATTGGACAAATATATTATGCTAGAACTGACATGTGATTACATTTTCACGCTGTTTGGGTGCATAGATCCTTAGAAATCAGTACCCAGAACAACCACCTCTGGCCGTAATAACGGACTTGAAACGCCTGGGCATTCAGTCAAACAGAGCTTGGATAGCGTGT
This sequence comes from Schistocerca piceifrons, assembly GCF_021461385.2. Classification (NCBI taxonomy): domain Eukaryota; kingdom Metazoa; phylum Arthropoda; class Insecta; order Orthoptera; family Acrididae; genus Schistocerca; species Schistocerca piceifrons. The sequence continues at coordinate 438,326,260 of NC_060138.1, forward strand.
ACAGGTACAGCTGCCCATGTAGCTTCAACACGATTCCACAGTTCATCGAGAGTAGTGACTCGCGTATTGTGAGGAGCCAGTTGCTCGGCCACCATTGACCAGACGTTTTCAGTCGGTGAGAGATCTGGCGAATGTGCTAGCCAGTGCAGCAGTCGAACATTTTCTGTATCCAGAAAGGCCCGTAGAGGACCTGCAACATGCGGTCGTACATTATCCTGCTGAAATCTAGGGTTTCGCAGGGATCGAATGAAAGGTAGAGCCACGGGTCGTAACACATCTGAAATGTAACGTCTACTGTTCAAAGTGCAGTCAATGGGAACAAGAGATGACAGAGACGTGTAACCAGTGGCACCCCATAACATCACGCCGGGTGATACGCCAATATGGCGATGACGAATACACGCTTCCAATACGCGTTCATGGCGATGTCGCCAAACACGAATGCGACCATCATGATGCTGTAAACAGAACATGGATTCATCCGAAAAGATGACGTTTTGCCATTCGTGCACCCAGGTTCGACGTTGAGTACACCATCACATGCGCTTCTGTCTGTGATGCAGCGTCAAGGGTAACCGCAGACGTGGTCTCCGTGCTGGTAGTCCATGCTGCTGCAGACGTCGTCGAACTGTTCGTGCAGATGGTTGTTATCTTGCAAACGTCCCCATCTGTTGACTCAGGGATCGAGACGTGGCTGCAGGATCCGTTACAGCCATGCGGATAAGATGCCTGTGTTATCGACTGCTAGTGATACGAGACCGTTGGGATCCAGCACGGCGTTCCGTATTACCCTCCTGAACCCACCGATTCCATATTCTGCTAACAGCCATTGGATCTCGAGCAACGCGAGCAGCAACGTCGCGATACGATAAACCGCAATCGCGATAGGCTACTATCCAACCTTTATCAAAGTCAGAAACGTGATGGTACGCATTTCTCGTCCTTACACGAGGCATCACAACAACGTTTCACCAGGCAACGCCGGTCAACTGTTGTTTGTGTATGAGAAATCGGTTGGAAACTTTCCTCATGTCAGCACATTGTAGGTGTCGCCACCGGCGCCATCCTTGTGAGAGTGCTCTGAAAAGCTAATCATTTGCATATCAGAGCATCTTCTTCCTGTCGGTTAAATTTCGCGACTGTAGCACGTCATCTTCGTGGTGTAGCAATTTTAATGGCCAGTAGTGTAGCTATTTCATAACGTTGAAACCATTAGCAGTATATATAATATCCCCCAGATGGCATATGACGTCATCAGATTAAAATAGTGGTAGTCTTTCCAGGAGTCCTAATATTTTTTCCGGCAGTGTATTCAAAACGTTTCGATTACTTCATTTATGTTTTCAGTTCCAGTTGCAATTTCTTAAACACGTAATATGGTTCGCTCTACCTGGATAATCCTCAGATCTATGTAGTTGCAGTAGCAGCCCCTTGGGCACAGTCACGACCACTCATCAGGTTTCCCTTTTTATGCTACAACAGTCCGATGTAAAATTGTGACAGAGACAGGACGGTTTGTTGACGAAATTACGTACATGCGAAGATGATTCAGGGAGATATAAACATCTAATGTATTTAAAAATGAGGAACTGGGACTGAAATATAAACAAGATTTCATAGTTGTTTTTAAATATCAATACAGTTGTCATTTAGCGACGAGTATATCGTCTGTAGTGGAACAAAGAGTAAGTTTTGTATATTAGGTCAGATGTATCATTGTATACGCTGTTTGGCCATACGTTCGTGCAGGGCATAAAGCCTCGCTGGCTACGAAGTGTGGCGTTGTGGGAGCGCGGCCTTGGCACCCCATTACCACCGGCGCTCGGCCGGCTGCTGCGGTGTTATCGCACGCCCGCCTGGCGTCCGCACGACGCGCAGCCGGAATGCCGGATAGCCCGGGCCGCCAGCCGATTGCGGCAGAGGGCCGCCATTCAGCCGCAGACCTTGTCGGCAGTCGGCCCTCCGCAGCCACCCCTCCCCCTGCCGCTGCCACTGCCCGTGTGTGGTGCGTGCTTCGGCATGCCAGCGAGGCCACCGCAGCGGCGGCAGGCATCCCTGTTCCCGGTCTGACAGCCTGAGCGAGGGCGGCGTGGCGCACAATTAACTCAACCGTGCGAGTCAATCGTCCGACCAGCAGTCTGCGACAAGTAGTGTTGCAACACATCCCGATTTTCACGGGAAGTCCGATTTTAAGGCTGTCATGAATTGCCCGCCTTGTTGTTGTTGCGGTCTTCAGTCCAGAGCCTGGTTTTAGCTCTCCAAGCTACTCTATCCTATGCAAGCTTTTTCGTCTCCCAGTACCTACTGCAACCTACGTTCTTCTGAATCTGCTTAGTTTATTCATCTCTACGATTTTTACCCTCCATGTTGCCCTCTAATACTAAACTGGTGATCTGTTGATGCTTCAGGACATGTCCTACCAACCGGTCACTTCTTCTAGTCAAGTTGTGCTACAAACTCCTCTTCTCCCCAATTCTATTCAATATCTCCTCATTCGTTACGTGATCTACCCATCTAATCTCCAGGATTCTTCTGTAGCACATTTCGAAAGCTTCTTTTCTCTTCTTGTCTAAACTATTTAACGTCCATGTTTCACTTCCATACATGGTTACATTCCACACTAATACTTTCAGAAACGACTTCTTGACACTTAAATCTATACTCGATGTTAACAAATTTCTCTTCTTCAGAAACGCTTTCCTTGCCATTGCCAGTCTACATTTTATATCCTCTCTACTTCGACCATCATCAGCTATTTTGCTCCCCAAATAGCAAAACACATCTACTACTTTGAGTGTCTCATTTCCTAATCTAATTCCCTCAGCATCACCCGATTTAATTCGACTACATTCCATTATCCTCGTTTTGTTTTTGCTGATGTTCATCTTATATCCTCCTTTCAAGACACTGTCCATTCCGTTCAACTGCTCTTCCAGGTCCTTTGCTGTCTCTGACAGAATTACAATGTCAAAATCTCAGAGGTTTTATTTCTTATCCATGGATTTCAATTCTACTCACAATTTTCCTTTACTGATTGCTCAATATACAGATTCATTAACATCGGGGAAAGGCTAAAGCCCTGTCTCGCTCCGTTCCCAACCACTGCTTCCCTTTCATGCCCCCCTACTCTTGTAACTGCCATCTGGTTTCTGTACAAATTGTAAATAGCCTTCCGCTCCCTGTATTTTAGCCCTGCCGCCTTTAGAATTTGAAAGAGAGTATTCCAGTCAACATTGTCAAAAGCTTTCTCTAATTCTACAAATGCTAGAAACGTAGGTTTGCCTTTCCTTAATCTTTTTTCTTAGATAAGTCGTAAGGTCAGTATTGCCTCACGTGTTCTAATATTACTACGGAATCCAAATTGGTCTTCCCCGAGGTCGGCTTCTACCAGTTTATTCATTCGTCTGTAAAGAATTCGTGTTAGTATTTTGCAGCTGTGGTTTATTAAAGTGATAGTTCGGTAATTTTCACATCTTTCAACACCTGCTTTCTTTGGGATTGGAATTATTATATTCTTCTTGAAGTCTGAGGGTATTTCGCCTGTCTCATACATCTTGCTCACCAGATGGTAGAGTTTTTCAGGACTGGCTCCCCCAAGGCCGTCGGTAGTTCTAATGGAATGTTGTCTACTCCCGGGGCTTCGGCTTCGGTCTTTCAGTGCTCTGTCAAGCTCTTTACGCAGTATCGTATCTCCCATTTCATCTTCATCTACATCCTCTTCCATTTCCATAATATTGTCATCAAGTACATCGCCACTACATAGACTCGTTATATACTCCTTCCTCCTTTCTGCTTTCCCTTCTTTGCTTAGACCTGGCTTTCCATCTGAGTTCTTGATATTCATACAAGTGGTTCTCTTTTCTCCAAAGGTCTCTTTAATTTTCCTATAGGCAGTATCTATCTTACCCCTAGTGATATATGCCTCTGCATACTTACATTTCTCCTGTAGCCACCCCTGCTTAGCCATTTTGCACTTCTTGTCGATCTCATTTTTAAGACGTTTGCATTCCTTTTTGCCTGCTTCATTAACTGCATTTTTATATTTTCTCCTTTCATCAATTAAATTCAATATTCCTTCTGTTACCCAAGGATTTCTACTAGCCATCGTCTTTTTACCTTCTTGGTCCTCTGCTGCCTTTACTATTTCATGTCTCAAAGCTAACCACTCCACATCTACTGTATTTCTTTCCCTCATTCTTGTCAATCGTTCCCTAATGCTCTCACCGAAACACTCTACACCCTCTGGTCCCATTTCCTTAAATTCCCACCTTTTTGAAGTCTCTTCAGTTTTAGTCTACAGTTCATAACCAATAGATTGTGGTCAGAGTCCACATCTGCCCCTGGAAATGTCTTACAATTTAAAACCTGGTTCTTAAATCTCTGTCTTACCATTGTATAATCCATCTGAAACCTTCAAGTATCTCCAGGCCTCTTCCATGTATACAACCTTCTTTCATGATTCTTGAACCAAGTGTTAGCCTTACAACACCAAATATCCAGAATTTTGACTACAATTCGAAAAATAACGAGCATTCACTTTAAAAAATTTTCAGTAGTGTGTAAGTTCCAAAACCAAAGTTTGAAGGCGTCGATGGCGGTAGCAAATAATGTTAAAATACGATGGGCCAGGAGGTCGCGATCAACCTACAATCTAAAGATTTGTCTAAGCGCATGCCTTGACTGTGCGTTTCGAAACCTACAGCCTTAGCTTCGAAGACATTATTATATTCCTTTCCCTAAACATATTATGATTTTAATACGAGGACTAGCTGGAAAACTAAAGATCGGTAGCGAAATGGAAACCACTGTGAAAATCAAAACTGTTTTGTTTGCAACAGTTTGCCACTTCTGAACATAGTCGTTGCTCTGACTGAGACATCTGTCGTTGCGTTGTACCGATTTTCCAATTCCCTTGTCATAGAAGGCAGCCTCCTTTCCTTTCCGGCATTTTTCTGTGCCAAAATGTTGTCTTCATAGCTTGCGGTTCGTTTGAGACGAGAGATGAATATCAGAGGAGGCCATGTCGGGACTGTATGGTGGGCTATCAAACACTTCCCATTTAAAACGAAGCAGGAGTTTCCTTATTGCCCCTATAGTGCGCGGCCGAGACCTGGCATGCAGAAAGACCTGCATGACACCACGGTAAGTTGGGTTGTATGGAAACAAGTCGAAATCTCTCGACAGGCTCCCACACAAGCGGAAAACACTATTTTCTAGGCATATTTACCTGCTCACTACGCGTTCAGAACTTCGATATCTACGGGCATAATAGAGACACTGCCCAAGACATCTATACAAGGCGTCATCTGATTTTTCACTGTGTCCCCATTTCGTTCCTTGCTTTCCGAGTAGCCCTCGTATGTTAAAAACCATTCAAAAGCCAACATCGCAGGAAATATTTTTGATTCAAGACGACCATTTTCAACACTTTTAGCTGCAATCTTCAGGTCTTAAATATTTCTTATAGGAAAACACGTTCAGTTTACGCTGAACGTCATGCACAAGAAGTCAAGTGGACAAAGCACATTATAAAAGTTTGTCATCGCTAAAATATTAAAAAAACACGGTACCTAGTCCAAAAGGTCATGCCCATATACATGTTGCCCAGAGATGCTTGTTACATTATACAAATTCTAGTAACCGAAACCCGACACGACCCGGTAAAACGGGTAGACCGGCGAGGGCGTCGCCAAAAACCACAGAAGCTACGCACGTATACGGCAGGATGACACGTATGAAGAGCGAACCAAATCGAGAGGCGGGACGTAGCAAGATCAGGAAGCGAACAACTATGGGTATGGCGTACAGTACAATGGCGCAGTCGGAATACGACAGACTTCGGAGCCCTTGCGCTGCCGGCTTTGTAGGGCCCACGCGAGCGCCGATAGGCCAGCACGGAATGCGTGGCGGGCTCACAGCGCTGTGGAGGCGACAGCGGCGCTCGTAGACAGGGGTGCCGCCTAACAGCTGTCGCCTACGTCAGTGCCTTTTGGGCTGTCCAAACTGTCGGAACAGGATACCAGACAATTACTGTACACAGTAGCACATCTGTATACATATGCTGGACACATACTAAACAGTGCAAATCCCTTGAAATGGCGAGTAAAGAACAATGACAGAAAATCAGTCTTCACAGAAGCTCACTTACCACATCCGGCCAATAACTAGCATGCTTCCTCTTTCGGAGGCAGTTTCATCCCGCGCTTTTAGTGGAGGAAAGTAACTGTTATCAACGACGCACTACAACTCGTGAAAAGGGACCACTGTCCTCTTTTACTGGCCAACCTCTCTCGTTTTGGCGTGTTGTTGTGATCTTCAGTCAAAAGCAGCTCTCCACTCTGCTCTATCCCGTGCAATCAATCCTCCTGAATCTGCTTAGTTTATTCCTCTCTTGCTCTACATCTACGTTTTTTACCACCCCACAACTGCTTCCAGAACTAATCTGGTGATCCGCTGATATCTCTGAGTGTGTCCTACGAGCCGATCTCTTCTAGTCAAGTTGTCCCATTAATTTCGATCCTCCCCATTTCTATTCAGCACCTCCTGATTAGTCACGTGATCTGCCTGTCTAATCTTCAGTATTCTTCCGTATCGCCACATTTCAAAAGCTTTTACTTTCTTCTTTGTTAAACTGTTCATCATCCGTGTTTCACTTCCATACATGGTTTTAGCATAAGATGCGCAAATGTTTGGTTGGCAATATGCAGCTACTACTTTACGAAATTTGTTGAATATACTGGAGCGGCACAGACTCGGTCTCCTAGTCCAGAGGCCATGTGTTGATGTGGCACCGAAAATACGAACAAGATAACTAGCCACCGTCTGCACGTTCTAACAGTCACCACACTTATATGGCACAAAGTCAATTCATAAACTATGTAGTAAGTTTAAATTTCGGTGGCTATTCTCAATTTCACAACAGTTGACGCGCTGAGATAGTGACGCACTGAGGAGAGACAGAAACGGCATAATTTAAATAAACAGTTGTCATAGTACAAATCCGTTATCGTTCTTCGTTGTTGTCGAAATATGTATGCACGTAATTCATGTCCACGCTAGATTCTGAAATGCAACTTCATATACTCGTCTAGGGTATGCTCGGCTTCATTTTCTTAACTAATATGAGCACTGTTTGAGTTTCTGTTGTCGAATAGATATATCCTTATTTATTTCACTTCACAATACAGTTAACTTCAACCTCCATGCTAACTCAGTTATGAACTCCTACTCCAAACTCGTACTGAACAAAATGGTTCAAATGGCTCTGAGCACTATGGGACTTAACAGCTGAGGTCATCAGTCCCCTAGAACTTAGAACTACTTAAACATAACTAACCTAAAGACATCCAAACATCCATGCCCGATGCAGGATTCGAACCTGCGACCGTAGGGGTCGGGCGGTTCCAGACTGAAGCGCCTAGAACCGCTCGACCCCCGTACTGAACCAGTACAAAGATTTACCTATAAGAACATGTAACAAAGAAAATACATTACTGTCGTGTATCGCTCTATTCATGAAAATCATCCTTGGAACGCACGACGGCTGTTCAATAAACAATGAGCATAATCTTTTTTGACAACATACCTTTACGCATCCTCATAATTTTGATGGTGCTTCTCAAAACAGTCTCCCATGAATGCGATTCACTTGTCCCAGCGTTTCTGCCTGTCTTCAAATACTTGCTGGAAACAATTTTTAAGAGGTCCTTTAACGTCGCCTCCGCAGACTTCACCACTGCTTCCGAAGATTGATAATGCCTCCCACGAAGACATTTCTTCGGGTTAGGGGATAGACAAAAGTCACATGGGGCTAAATCTGGACTATAGGAAGGGTGAGGGATGCACTTCAAGTTTATTTTTGCAAGATATTCAGCAACAACATTGGCAATATGCGACCGCGCATTATCGTGGTGCAGCATCCAGCCTGCTTCATGAAAATGTGGTCTTTTGTGCTTGTCATGGACTTGCAATGTTTTCAGGACGTCCCTGTAGTATTGTCCAGTTACTGATGTGTGTGTAGGTACAACATTCTGATAAACCATTCCATGGATATCAAAAAATGAGATTACCATAACTTTCCCAGCAGAAGCAACCACTTTTGCTTTTTTGGGGGTTGGTGATGAAGGAGATTTCCACACTGAGCTTTGCTGTTTGCTCTCAGGACAGAAAATTAAGTAGCCAAGTTTCATCAGCAGGGATTACATTTGAAAAACCTCCAAATCTTCGTCTAACATCAGTCTTAACTGCATGCAGACCTGCACACAAATGTCCTTTTGTAGAGAATCAACAATCTTGGAACCCATCGCGCACAGACATATGTCAAGTGTAGTTTTTCTGTCTCCAGCGCGTGAGTGGCAGCCAATGAAATGTTCAGTATTTCAGAAAGTGATCTTAAGATAATTCATCGATGCTCTCTCACAATGACAACAGCAGTGTTGATTTTTTCTTCCGTAAGAGTAGTAACTGGAGCGCTGGGTCCGACTTCCTTTGAAATTGATTGCCTCCCCTATTTAAACATTTTAAACCTCCTTCGAGCTGTGCTGTAGGGAGGAACAGACGCTCCATTGGCCTCCTGTAACATTGTATAGGCCTCAGCTGAAGATCTGTTGAGACGAAAGCGGAATTTCAAAGCCGTATATTGTTTCTCGCGTGTTACGTCCACTGCAGCGGTAGGCGATACTGAATATGTCTGACCTTGCCTGCCTCTCTCAGGCGGGAACCAGGAGTCCCATCAATGGAACTACCGCGTGTTTGTTGCACATGAAGCTAACAGAATATCATAAGATTAGAATGAAATTTTCACTCTACAGCGGAGTGTGCGCTGATATGAAACTTCGTGGCAGATTAAAACTGTGTGCCGAACCGAGACTCGAACTCGGGACCATTGCCTTTCCAGGTGCTCTACCGACTGAGCTACCGAAGCACGATTCACGCCCCGTCCTCATAGCTTTAATTCCGCCAGTACCTCGTCTCCTACATTCCAAACTTCACAGAAGCTCTCCTGCGAAACTTGCAGAACTAGCACTCCTGGAAGGAGTGATATTGCGGAGACTTGGCTTAGCCACAGCCTGGGGTATGTTTCTAGAATGAAATTTTCACTCTGCAGCGGAGAGTGCGATGATACGAAATATCCTGGCAGATTAAAACTGTGATCCGAACCGAGACTCGAACTCGAGACCTTTGCCTTTCGCGGGCAAGTACTCAGGCTATGGCTAAGCCATGTCTCCGCAATATCCTTTCCTCCAGGAGTGCTAGTTCTGCAAGGTTCGTAGGAGAGCTTCTGTGAAGTTTGGAGGGTAGGAGACGAAGTACTGGTGGAATTAAAGCTGTGAGAACCGGCGGTGAGTCGTGCTTGGGTAGCTCAGTTGGTCGCCGGCACGGTAGCTCAGCGTGTTCGGTCAGAGGATTGGCTGCCCTCTGTAATAAAAAATCTGTGTTAATCGATCAACAACGAACTTAAACGGATGTCTTACGACGTCCGCCCCGTGCAGATGCAACGAACAAAAGTGAACAAAATGAGATTAAAAAAAAAAAAAAAAGTTGGTAGAGCACTTGCCTGCGAAAGGCAAAGGTCCCGAGTTCGATTCCCGGTCCGGCACACGGTTTTAGTCTGCCAGGAAGTTTCTTCAGAAGATTAAAGTTTAGCGCAAGAAATTATGACCATAAAAAAATTATGATCATTCTTTATTGAATAGTCCTCGTACATTACAAAAAGAAAATACAAATTCTTGTTTATTATTGCCTATCTTTTTAAGAAGTCCATAACAATCATCGTAATTACATAAAGTGTTTATATATTTAGACCTTTATAAATTTTCGTATAGCTGTTTGGTAGTAGACTTCTATGTTTTGAGTCATTAACTTATGAATCAATCATTTCATATTACTGAAGATCAGTTACTCATTTTATCTCACCGAACCAGTTTCATTACAACGTCAAGGCACAGGTTCAACTTGACACATACGAAACTAGTCAAATTGATGCCTTACATCGCAGTCCCCTGAAACGGAAACTACCGCTCTCTTTCCCTGATCTAAGCTTGTGCTCCGTCTGTTATGACTTGGTCGTCTACGTGACGCTGAAGCCTAATCTGCCTTCCTCCGGTCGCTCCTCACCATAAAGCAGCTGCAGTGTAATGACGTCTGCTCGCCTGCTGAAGTCAGCGAGGTGTCGGCACGACAGAGGAGGAGGTGTGGTCAGCGACTTCCGGTCGCCGGTAAGTGGGGGTCGCCGCGCTGCCTCGCGCTGCGGTTCCGCAGTGGCGATGTCCGCAGCGCGCCGCCGCGGCTGTGGCGGGCTCGGGGCGGGCGCCATTGGACACGGTCGTTAATGCCGAGATTTACGGGGGCGCCAGGCGACGCCGGGCGCCGCGGCGCGCACCGGCGCAGGACGCCGCCTCACGCGACGCCCCGACACGCGACCGGCCGCGGCTCTTACACCGGCCGGCCGTGCACAGTGGCGCCGTGCTACAGCGCCCTGGCATCCCACCCGACCTTTCCACGGCACTGCCGTCCCGTTCTGAGTGTTGTGCTACTTTTATGAATCCCTCGGCCACTCCACAGGGCCTTCTTTCTCTATGTGTAACAGAGCATATGTTCGATGTCATAGTAAGGTGGAAATCCCAATTTCGTCACCTTAGTAGGTTAGGATCCATACAGCTACTCTGTCTAAAATTTATCCCAAATTTACAGAACCTAATACGAACTGAATTGGAACTGATTTTAGTGAATACTCAGTATTGTAGAACACTCAGTATAATGTCGTTTATTGAAACTAAACTACACTTCTCGAACAATCACTATATACACACAAAAACAAATAACTTGTAGACAACCATTCATCAAGAACGTCAGTGAGGTCTGTTGGAGCTGGTCATAGCTCGGCAAGGAACTGGCTGTACTGCTGCTGCGCTGGAGGAGGCTGGCGGAGTACTCCAACTTTCCCTGTATCTGCGAGGCGACCTCTGCAGAAAAAGGTTCGCATTAGTCTCTACCAAGTTCTGTTTGTTTTGAAGAATTGTTTTCCTCTTGGTTGCGCCTGCAAGTGCTTGTGTATGTTATATGGTACACACGGGTGTCTTGAGTGTAGTCTGCCTGGCAGGGGCCGTCACTGGCAGACGTAACGTATTTCAATGTAATTTGATTATGTGTTAAATGTGCAACTGAAGTAAAACAAGTATCTGGCCTAATTAAAATTTCCACATACCTCGCGTCTTGACAACATTGTTGCATATTTCTTGGAAGCACAACACCAAACACCAAGCAGGTACCGGCTAAGCTAGACTTCTTGTTTCTAAGTACATGTTTGAACTGTTGCATGTGGTAATGCATAACGATAAAAAATGGGGGTAGGGAGAATAACTATTCCTATGAATTGATATACCAAAACAACGATTTTGCACTACTGGCCATTAAAATTGCTATACCAAGAAGAAATGCATGTGATAAAGGGGTATACACTGGACAAGTACGTACATTATACTAGAACTGACATGTGATTACATTTCCACCCAATTTGGGTGCATAGGTCCTGAGAAATCAGTACCCAGAACAACCACCTCTGGCCGTTATAATGGCCTTGATACGCCTGGGCATTGAGTCAAACAGAGCTTGGATGGCGTGTACTGGTACAGCTGCCCCTGCAGCTTCAACACGATACCACAGTAGTAGTGACTGGCGTATTGTGACGAGCCAGTTGCTCGGCCATTATTGACCAGACGTTTCCAATTGGTGAGAGAGCTGGAGAATGTGCTGGCCAGGGCAGCAGTCGAACATTTTCTGTATCCAGAAAGGCCCGTACAGGACCTGCAACATGCGGTCGTGCATTATCCTGCTGTAATGTATGGTTTCACAGGGATCGAATGAAGGGTAGAGCCACAGGTCGTAACACATCTGAAATGTAACGTCCACTGCTCAAAGTGCCGTCAGTGCGAACAAGAGGTGACCGAGACGTCTAAACAATGGCACCCCATGACGCAGGGTGATACGCCAGTATGGTGATGACGAATACACGCTTCCAATGTGCGTTCACCGTGATGTCGCCAAACACGAATGCGACCATCATGATGCTGTAAGCAGAACCCGGATCATTTCCCTTTGAAATAAGAAAAAGTAAAATAATCTTCCGAAGTACCAAATAAATGAATTTTTAATAACAGTTCTAAATTTCGTCTCTGGGACGAAAATAGGAACTACAATGGGAACGAAATTACGAACATCATCTGATTAATTATAATAGCCGATAGGGCAATACAGGCCAAACTGTTGACGATGGCGATTACACACCAGAAAGTACAACACGCGACTGAAATGAAGCCCAATGTCTGAACACAAATCAGTGCTCACATTAGGAATGAATTTCCTCGTATGCAGAAGCTAAACGTGCTGCACTCAGCAGAAGCTCTGAACAAAAATATAGACCGAGGTCATGCGTACACGCACATTTAAAAATTTCTTACCACCTGTGGAAATAATAATAATCAAATGAAGTGTGTAAGCGGGTCCTAATACCATCCCTGCTCCTAATTTCATCTCCTAGGAATTTCCGGTTTCCACAGTTGACGTGACCTCAGTCCACAGTTTTGTTGAGACAGTCTTCTGTGTGCAGCACCTTTAGCTTATGTGTATGAGAGAATTTATTCCTAATGTGAGCACTGAGGTGGACTCAAAATAGGTTACAACAGTGACATAAATATTCTCAAGTAGAGCAACACCCGCCTAAAGAAATGAAGATAACCTCTAAATACAGAAATCCATCGTACAAGGAGCGTTCAGCAAGCAATGCAACCCACTTTCCATCTCGGCCAATTTGGGTTGAAAAAATGAGGAATTTGCTGTGGGACACAGTGGAATCTTCCCGCTTCAGTCCTTGTAGTTCCATAAGTTCCGATTAGTGGCGGCTCTAAATGACCTCTGTAACGCAGGTGCTTGCCAAGCAGAGAGCTGTCACTGAGTTCCTTTCAGAGGGAAATCAGAGCATCGCAGATATTCAGAGGCGCTTGCGGCGTGTCTTGGCAGTGCACAAAAGCACTACGAGCCGTTGGACGGAGCGTCTGTCATCATCGCAACACTGGGGACTGGGTGTTTGTGATGTCCTCATCATTTCATCGTCATTATAATCATCATTGTTGATAGTTGCAAGGTTGGACTGTGCAAAAATTGGACTGTGTACACATTGGGACTTTGTACGGACGTTGATGACCGGGCACTTGAGCGTCCCACACACCAAACATCGTTACCAATATCATCATCATCGCAAGAAGGTCGCGTAAACCTGTCCGATCCCACGCGTGCATACAGCTGTGACTCCAGATATGTTGGAACGTGCGGACACTGTCATTCGGGGTGATCGATGATTCAAAACCAAAAACCTCTCCGCACAACTGGATATCCCTGTCAGTAGTACTGACACACTCGTCCATCGGTTAGGGTACCCAAATGTCTGTGCACGCTGGGTTTCTTGCCTTCTGACAGAAGAGCAACGATGGACCATCTGTGCAGAGTTGCATCTGCGTTAGGAGTATGATCGGACAATATTTCGTCGAACATCGTCAAAGACGATGAAGCCATGGGTCATCGCTTCAAACCAGAAACAAAACGGCAGTCCATGGATTTGCGCCACTCCATCTCTCCTCCGAAGAAAAAGTTCAAAGCCACACCCTCACCCTCACCTGGGGAAGTAACGGCGACGTCTTTTGGGACTTTCATGGTGTCATTCTGTTTGATGTCCATCCTCTAGGTGTAACGAGCAACTCTCTGATGTATTCTGCTACCATCAGGAAATTGAAGAGACGACTTCAGCGTGTTCGTCGCCACAAAAATGCAAACGAACTTCCCCTTCTCCATGACAAAGTAGGGTTTTGTAGCCAAAAAATGGTTCAGATGGCTCTAAGCACTATGGGACTTAACATCGGAGGTCATCAGTCCCGTAGACTTAGAACTATGTAAACCTAACTAACTTAAAGACATCACACACATCCATACCCGAGGCAGGATTCGAACCTGCGACCGTAGCAGCCTCGTGGTTCCGGACTGAAGTGCCTAGGACCGCTCGGCCACCACGGTCGGCTTTTGTAGCCAAAAGTGTGGGGAATAACACGGTGCATTGGAACCTGAATAGAGCCTACCAGCTTTCAGAAAGAAAGTGTTGGTTACTTATTGAACGCCCCTCATAGAAGTCCAGATCACGTAATTATGTGATATGGCGTAGAAGGAAAATAAATGATAAACAAATACACAGCCCTCTGCAACGCAACTCGGTTCTCTGTCCTTAAAGATTTATTATATGATCCAAACCCATAAACACCACACACACACGCACGGAGAGAGGCACAATAAGACAGACAGTTTGTTTTGTGTCCTGTAAACAGTGAGGCAGTACAAGTTTAAAAGTGCAGTTTCACTGCAAAGGCATAGTGGAAACGAGTAAAAGCAATTGCAAACTTACTGCTCATATATAGACGCTCAAACATATATAAGCAAACACAACCTTCCACACAGAATAAAGTAATGTTAATCCCAGCAGTTTAACATTCACATTCGTGTATTTTCCATCTCAATAAGCTTTCTTTATTACGTTCTCTGTGGTTGCAGATGACAACCTTTAAAAGAAAAACAGCCATGAAGCGATGTACAGAAAGTTACAGAAACCACAGCAGGTATTAACAAGGTATACAAAGGAAATTCTGTTCTTCAGGTTTGTAAACACTTGACTTTAAAATTGAAACTGTATATGTACCGACACTAAAACGTAATTTTTACGGTTATTTAATAGAAAACAATTTAAATAAAAGCATGTCTGAGTAGACATGCCTTCTCAAGGCGGCACGTATCAAAAAACGAAGAGTAAACTCGCCATTTACAGGGTGTTCCGAAAATAAATGTTCACACTAACGGATATGGTGACAGAGACAACAAAAACATATTTCGATAAACAACTCGGTGTCTGAAATGTGTACTGCGTGAACATGGAATGTCCAGGGGGTCGCAGGGTGTGTCTGAGAATCAACAATGTGAAAACTCTTTCAGTTATTCATTCTTCTTATCATATTACATTACATGTGCAAAACGAGCACCATGAGCTTCATCGCAGAGCCGGCATCGACAAAGTGGGGATTTTTTTGTTTTCAATTCAAAATGTGTGGGCTGTTCATATGTGGGTGGCCACTGGAGAAATTCGTAAAACTAATTCTTCTTCTGAGGGCACAGGAGTAGAGTACACTTCGGTGTTCATATAGCCCCAGAGGAAGAAGTCAAAAACTTGTATCATTTTGTCCAGTCTATGGTCACAATACCTGTTTGCTTGTTTTATTCGGACTATCGATTACGATCAGATCTTCAGATCTGTTTAAAGTGTATCCTAATATAATGAAGCCAGAATGGCATCGTCAGAAAAGGCCATTCTGGCTTCGATATGATAGTAAGATATGTTTGAAACTGGTATGAAGATTTTCATATAAACAATATCAGTTGCTGTCGCTGCATAAAAACGTTAAAAATTATGAAAATTTTCGCCACTGAACGAAACATAAATTCCGAAGGAAGAAAAATCACGATCTTACACTGGTATAAAATAAACAAATTCTACACGTCCTGGATTACCGCTTTTCCTCACGACTATGTCGCAGCTTTTGGAAGGAATCTAATGGGAAGAGGTTCAAGGACCATGCAAGCCGTTTGAGAGCTTCATGGTATGTACAGCTATCATGAAACAGGCAATACAGTACTCGTTGCGTACTGTTTACTGGTTCGACGCGACCTTAGTGTAACGATGTTTGATGAAGATATTTTTTTTATTCATCTCCTTCGTCACGGGCATACAGAAGCATGCTTAGTGTTCACTCAATATTCGATTCTGACACTAGTTGCTTAACGAAATATATTAGTTACTGCCTCCGTCACCATATTTCTCTGTCTGGACATTCTTTTTTTAATACTCTGCATGAGTCTCAAGGTTTATTGTGATCACTGACAACAAAAATTTTCTGTGCCATGTCGCACTGCCCTTTAATTTTAGAATGCTATACGTTTTGACCTCTTTGCTGGTATCTTTTTCAGTATTCTAATTTCATTCTCAAGTGGCTGAACGCCAGAATACTGAAGTACATTGGAAGAATTCTAAAGATGATTCCAGATGAGGGGTTGGATCGTCGAGCATTCTAAAATTTGAAAACGAACGTTAGATGTCCAAACAACACAGAAGGTTTCCCTATCAATAAATCCGTCGTGCTAATAAACCACTATGGAAATGATCTTCATTGAACATGGGTCCGCAGTTGTGACAAATTGCTTAAGTCACCTTTTACTTTATTAGTTGTAGGATTGTATAGTTGCCGGCCGGAGTAGCCAAGCGGTTCTAGGCGCTACAGTCTGGAACCGGCCGACCGCTACGTCGCAAGTTCGAATCCTGCCTCGGGCATGGATGCGCGTGCTGTCCTTAGGTTAGTTAGGTTTAAGTAGCTCTAAGTTCTAGGGGACTGATGACCACAGCAGTTGAACCCCATAGTGGTCAGAGCCATTTGAACCATTTGATTGTATAGTTTCCGTCTTAAACCATTTTCAAATATCAGAACTAAAATTAATGGCACGACCTGTACCCAGAGAACATTATGGGGATGAGTGCGAACTTTTACATCGCTTCATACCCCAATGTTCAGTACCACTAGCTTCCCTGGTTTCAGTTCTTGAGCGAGAATGGGTTGCTATCCCTCCACCGACATTCAGACATCTCATTAACAGTGTCTGTGGTAGATTTGAAGCCGTCATAAAGAAGGATGAACACACCCGATATTAATGTCCTCTAATAAGTGTGTTTGATTAGATAGTGTATTTCCATGAGGTAAAATGGACGCTACTTTCGCTTCGGACTGTTACTCATCATTAATAGCGGTTTTTTATGTGACGTTGCGCAAGTGTCGTGCAAGTCAGACACATGAGAGCAAACTGTGAAGGAGAGTAACTTTGGATGACAGTTATGTCTATGCCTATTCGTATACAGCTCACAGGGACGTACCTGAGGTGAGTTTTCGATTACGTCTCTGCTAGACACAATAAATTATTATATTATGAGAAATCAGGACTTCAACCGCCTATAGGCGTTGAAATAAATCAGTGGCGAAGGGTGAAAATTTTTGCTAGACTGGGACTCGAACCCGGATGCTCTGCTTCTCTAGAACGGTTTCCTTAACTCATCCGTGATCCGGACACGCTTCCCATTCAACCCAAATTCTCAACCTCTCACCCATCCCTTAGCCCCCACTGCTCGCCGCCTTCGCTAAGTCCCGCTGGGGTTCGGAAGATATGGTGCATACGCACTGAAGGCACCTAGAGCCGTCCTCGCTCACATGTGTATTGATACGTGGGGTCTGTTCTGTCCTAAATAATGAAAGATATAAAAATAAGGGATACTCAATCTAAAATTAAACTTATCACACCTAAGTAACCATTTAAATTAAAAAGTTTCTACTCGACAGAAAGTCTATAATCAGCTATTAAATAATAAATACCCAAAATAAGAATTATTGTTCTAGAAAAAAAATGAAGAAAGAAAACATAATGGACAAATAGAAAACAAGTACACGGCCAAAGACGAAAAGCTCCATATCATCCATTCCACAAAACAATATTTTTAATTAAAATATTTAAGCAAATTTAAAGAAAGAAATATTCACCCTTCAGACAAAGAATATTTAAAGGCAAGCAATGTCAGACAGAACAGACACAACATATCAATACAATAAGCTATTATGTACGTTACCAAGCATTCTCAGACAATGTTTTGATAACCTTCAGACCGTTATTCGGTTATCCCGAGTTCCTTTAGCTCATCGCTTTGTACTAGCAGTCTTGCAACCTTCTATCGGCAAAATAATGTTTAATTTCGTTTCAGAAATCGCCGTTATTGCTCCGCTGTGGTCAGAGTTCTGTTACCGTCAGCTGAAATCGAATTACAAGCCCACTCTCCAGTGGTGAACATCTGCAGCCACCGTCCTTCTTCCTAAGTCGCCCGACGCAGAAGCAGCCATGTATCAACCAGTGAGATACGTGTCCGCCAGTTTATCTCTCTGAGTAACGCCTGTGCAGTCCTCTACCTGCCAGACTATTTAATATTCGACATTAGAGGACTTTCGCCCCTTTAAATTTTACGATCGTTATCTTATATACGCTAAACGAGAATCTGGTTCATAAATGTATTTACTTTTTATTTATTTATTTACTTAACTTGATCTGATTAGGGACACCATGCACTCTTTTACATCGGACCAGGATTTCATACGCACAATAGCTTTTCCATATCATTGTTTCCGATGAAACAACAATTTTAATGTGACAAATAGTATTAAAATGTTTTGGGGATCTGTACAGACAGTGTTAGTAAATAAATAACAGGCACATCAAGAAAAGTTTTGCATCACCCCGTTTCCCAGAACTCCTGAAGATAGACGTTGACTGTGTATATTGTATCACAGACACAGTCCCTTTGACTGCTGAGAGATGTCACTAAACCCGCCCAAATACGTAAACACGTAAACAACCATGCTTGAGCAGCGCCTATTAGATCGGGGGGGGGGGGGGGCGGGAAGGGGGTTCCGACAGCCGATCAGTTCCAGTCATACCACCAGGACGGAGGTACACAGCTCGTGTTGTCTGTAGTTCATCCATGCCTAGAAGTCAATACCACAGATCGATCACGTCCGCATTGTTACTTTGTGCCAGGAAGGGCTCTCCACAAAGGAAGTGTCCAGGCGTCTCGGAATGAACGAAAGCGATGTTATTCGGATATGGTGGAAATACAGAGAGACAGGAACTGTCGATGACATGCCTCGCTCAGGCTATCCAAAGGCTACTACTGCAGTGGATGACCGCTCAGAGGAACCCTTACAGCAACGCCACCATGTTGAATAATGCTTTTCGTTCAGCCACAAGACGTCGTGTTACCACTCAAACTGTGTGCAGTAGGCTGCATGTTGCGCAACTTCACTCCCGACGTATATGGCGAGATCCATCTTTCCAACCATGATGGGTCCAACAACATGCCGAATGGACCGCTCAGGATTGGCATTAAGTTCTCTTCACCAATGAGTGGCGCATATGCCTTCAACGAGACAATCATCGGAAACGTGTTTGGAGGCAACCCGGTCAGGCTAAACGCCTTAGACACAGTTTCCAGCGAGTGCAGCAACGTGGAGGTACCCTGCTGTTTTGGGGTGACATTTCGTAGGTCCGATGTACACCGTTGGTGGTCATGGAAGGGGCCGTAACTGCTGTACGATAAATGATTGCTATCCTCCGACCGATAGTGCAACCATATCGTCAGCATATTGGCAGGGCAATCGTATTCATGGACGACAATTCCCGCCCCCAACGTGCACACCTTTTGAATGACTTCCTTCAGGATGAAGACATCGCTCGACTAGAGTGGCCATCACGTTCTCCAGACAGGAACCCTATTGAACATACCTGGGATAGATTGAAAAGGGTTACTTATGGACGACCTGTCCGACCAACACCTCTGAGGGATTTACGCCGAATCGCCGTTGAGGAGTGGGACAATCTGGACCTACAGTAACTTCTGGATAGTATGCCACGAGGAATACAGGCATGCATCAATGCAAGAGGATATGCTACTGGGTATTAGAGGTACCGGTCTGTACAAGTAATCTGGACCACCACCTCTGAAGATCTCGCTATATGGTGATACAACATGCAATGTGTGGTTTTCATGAGCAATAAAAAGGGCGGAAATGATGTTTATATTGAACTCTATATCAATTTTATGTACAGGTACCGGAGCTCTCGGAACCGATGTGATGCAAAAAAATTTTTTGTGTGTGTAGTAATATTAATGACAGTATTAGTGACAAGAATAACAGTAAGAAGAGATATAAAAGGAACTAATACGTCTACGAAATAGGTATTTTCGAATATATCGAGTTTTGGTGACAGTAACTTTCAGGCGACTGTACCAGCTAAGAATATTAGGAAATGAGGAAGATCTGATTGGAAAGAAGTACGTACAAAGCTAACGAGTGCACATAGGGATAATGGTATTCATTATTGTCGCGTCATTAACCGCCTGCTAAAGGTAGAGATGGTAGTAACTTCTCTAATATAATGTGGGAGGTGATTCCAAATTCCGGTTCATCCTACTGAAAAGGACTACAAGAAAGTACGCAAACGAAGGAGTAGGACAGAAAGCATTTTGATCTGTTTAGAACTGGTATTTATGCCACTGTGTTCAGACAAGAGCGTAAAGGTTGACGAAAAAAAATGAAGGGCAGTGCACGTTGATAAGACAGTAGAGAAGACAAAGGGTATGGATATCTCTGTACTTGTCTTCACGCAACGAGGATAGCTGTACATGTGATAGCGAAATTTGATCAAAGAGTAAACATCACAGATATAACGAACACAGGCATTCATGCCTAGTACCAGGCATCACCCAGGTATCACACGTGGTCTAAGGGTGGTTCTGATATAAGCATATACTTATTAAAAAGCCATATCAGCGGGCCGAAGTGGCCGTGCGGTTCTAGGCGCTGCAGTCTGGAACCGCGAGACCGCTACGGTCGCAGGTTCGAATCCTGCCTCGGGCATGGATGTGTGTGATGTCCTTAGGTTAGTTAGGTTTAACTAGTTCTAAGTTCTAGGGGACTAATGACCTCAGCAGTTGAGTCCCATAGTGCTCAGAGCCATTTGAACAATTTTTTTGAAGCTAATCATGCTAAGTAAAAGTAGTTAAGGAGAAAGCCGATCTGTAGAGCAACAAAATACTCCGAAAAGAATTCGTTTTAAGGAACTGTAAACCAAATTCAGAAAGGCAAACAGAGCGCAGTCTGGCTTGAGAGGCATATATTTCTAGAGCTCTTGTAAACGTGTTAATTCACAAAGGCAAAAACATGTTTCCAGTATTCGGCTGTAAACAAATCAAGTGTGAACGAAATAGAAACCTTAAAAGTGCAGTAAAATTTCTAAATTTGTACTATCGTTTAGCCGTTCGTGTGAGTTACAGTTTTGTTTCGACTTATGAAAAATGACAGTCAGCTGGCAGGCCACCGTAGTATCGCATAAACGGAACCTGTGTCAGTTCAAGGCTGGCCGCTCCATCTTCGCGTTGGAGCTATGACCTGTGATACGTGTTTTGAATAGTGGAGCTGTAAGCCTGTGGAAATGTATGGCAGGATGAAAGCACCGTGCCGTAATTGGTGTGTGTCTCTGCAGCAAGTGTACAAGTGGTACGTAAAGCTAAGACATTTCGAGCCTGAGCGCGACACCCCGAGTAGACACAAACGAAAACATTGGCGCACAGAAGAGGTACTAAAGACAAAGAGGCTTATTTCTGTAAACGGAGTAGCCAGAATCACGGATATTAGTCGTCATGCTGCGATTCAGTACACTGTCCGTTAGATGGGTTGGTTGCAGAATTCACAAATCGTCGTGTCGATACCTATGTGGAACTTTAGTGTAGTTTTCAGGTCGAAGATAATAAATTTCTGGACACGATTGTCACAGTACATTACAATTTAGTGCACTTTTACCAACCTGTAACGAAAAGATTGAGAAAGTAATGGCGCCGTAGCTCTTGGATGAAGAGGTGAAAACCGCAGGGGGCACAAATGGCAGCAGGCATACACAAAAGAATCTTCGTATGAGGTAGTCATCCACTTTAGAAGAAGCTTAATGCATGCATTACACGTAATGGGGTCTACGTCACAAACAATAGAAGTCTTCTCAGGACGGATTCATGAACTTGCGAAGCAGTGGAATACTTATAATACAGGTAATGGTTACTTCTTCGAAAAATGATATAATTGTAGTTTTTCTTTATTATATCCTTTGGATTATAGTAAATATTCGAGGATTTTATTTGAGTCACCCTCGCACATACAACGAAACACCCCAATGTCGAAACAAGTTTCAAAATGATGAACAGGAAATGTATAACGCCGTTGACTGGGTGTCGAAAACTCGCGTCCCTACATATTCCACACAGCGTTCAGTGTCACTCAGTTCTTTACAGTACCTAAATTACAAACAAAAAATCTTTTATGTATTGTACTCCATATGATGCATATAAGACATGATTTTTCATGCGCTAGATATCTTCATGTCACTCAGGAAATACATGTAATACTTACGATTTAAAATTTTCTTAATCTTTTTCAATTTAAAATTAACTTCGAAAATAGATATGCTCTTCAAAATAACACCTTTCTGGCGAGTAAGAGCCAGTTCCTTTTCTAGGCACAACGTGTGCTAGCTTATACAAGTATCAGATTTTTCGTCTTTTGCACCGAGCCCCAACTGTGCAAGTTTACGCAGTTCTAATTTCATCCTTACGTCCGATAATTAGTACACAGCTTATTTCTGATTTATATGTCCCCCCACCGCCGTCCCCGTCCCCATCCGCTGACCCAGCACGTAACCATCGCAGACAGAAGGTCAAAGCTGAACAAGTCGTTCAGAAGAATGACGAGATATATAGTGAAAATACTGTTGTTTTTAAAAAATAAAAATAAAAAAGAGCACATAATTTAGCATGTCTTAAGTCACTAAATGTTTCATAAACGGTTGTAGGTACCACGTAAGATTTCCAACAAATTGTAGAACAGAAAAGAGTGAGTAGTACTTTACTGCATGCATAGTATTCTCATGTCTAGATCTAACCAGCTACTAATAGAGATTCTGAATGAAACGACCTACTTCTATTAAGTTCTTTAGTGAACGAGACCATTGCCATACTGCTCTTATCAGTATTAGATTAAATATTTCACAAAAATTAATTTGGAAATTAGACATTTGCTAGACGTTGTCTGCCGGAATGTACTGTTTCAACGACACTACTCGACATATACAGGGCAATACTGTTAATTGTTTCCCACATAGATTCAGTTGATTCCTTTCTGACCTTTGCTACCCGTCTCCCTCATTTTTTTACTGTTCGTCGCATACATCAGTTACAGGGATCGATCGAAAAGTTTCCTTTAGAAGGTCGTACAGTCCAATGTCGGAATACCAATCAGGCAAGATCACTGTGAGCATTGAGGCAATCATCCGAGAACACCGCATCCCGCTGGGTGAAGAAGTCCGTAACTGCCTGCTGCTGCCGGCCGGTGTGGCCGAGAGGTTCTAGGCGCTTCAGTCTGGAACCGAGAGACCGCTACGGTCACAGGTTTGAATCCTGCCTCGAGTATGGATGTGTGTGATGTCCTTAGGTTAGTTAGGGGACTGATAACCTCAGGAGTTAAGTCCCATAGTGCTCAGAGCCATTTGAACCATTTTTTGAACTGCCTGCTGCACATCCTCGCCCGACAGGAACCGTCGAGCCTTCAAGGCCTTTTCGGAGGGACCGAAGGTGTGATAATCGCTTGGGGAGAGGTCAGTACCATAAAGCGGGTGCTCGAGTGTCCCCACTTGCCCAGATCGACCGGCGTCTTGTGACGAACAGCGAGTAGCACGGAATTTGGTGCACCATTCCACAACGGTGGTTTTTAGCTAGCATGCTGTCCCTCAGATATTCTTCATTCTCCGGTCGGTGTCTACCAGTGTTTGTCACTCCCCGCAGCCAAGAAAAGAATAACAATTTGCTGGTCCAGTTTGAACGCTTTTGGTAATAGCATCGTTATAGTCCACGTTTCCCCGTTTACCGCATGCACGTCGGAAAGGGCAAATGCCATAATGTTCCCATAGCCTACATGCAGGTGCCTATATACCCGCATCGGAGTGGCGCTACGTTGCATATACGCCGCAGCAACGTCCTCAGACGGAAACCTCTTGATCGCCCCTTACATTTTGTCGGTATAATACAGTCTATTGTGATTGAAACTTTGCTAAAAGAGGGCGGATGAGGATTTACCTACGTAGCGTAGGCCTTGCATTCTGCATAGAGCACGGCAACTCGGTCCGCGGGTAGCGCGAGGCGTGTTTACAGTCTGCAGCCGCTTCCGACCGCCTCGACCTTCAATCGTACAATATTTCCCACCGCCTTTTAAGCGAAGTTTGAATCACAATAGGAACATGCGTTACATCACTATACGCGTCTTTTCCAGAGCGTTCGAATGATGGTAAAAAAAGTACAGCGTCCTATTTTAAAAACACGTACTTGCCTCATTATCTCGGTCAATATAAAAGTTGTGATTATTGTGCATGTACCAAAGTATGTGCCCCATAGTCGGCTATGATTCGCCGAATACCGCTTGTCGATACGTTCAATCGCCCCCGGAATAATGGGGGTGTTACGTCTTACGCCCTAGCCAATGATCTCTTAAGTGCAAATGCACACCATTTCGAACTCTTATGGGAATCGGCGATATTCAGCGAGGAATAATGGGGAATGGGTACTACAAGAGCAGTGTGTGGATGGATAAGTTGACAGTTTGAGCCCCACGGAAGGTGTACCAAGTTAGCTTGTGCAGTCGCAATGTCTACTGTGCCCAGATGGCTTACTGGTCAGAGCATCTCCCTAGTAAGCAGGAAACCCGCGTGAGACTCCTGGTCCGGTAGAAATTTTCAAATTAACCAATTGATTTCAATCAATGTCTGTAATTCCTTTGTGTCTTAAGATTTATTGCTTCATAGCTTCTTTTGAATTCCTTCTGCTTGTGTTTTATGTAGGTCTATAGTTGTAAAATGTCACATATCTCTGAAAAAGCAATTTTTGTGCCTATACACTCTCGCTGATGTTGTGTGCTTTGTTCTTAAGTGTCTAGGAGTTACCTAGAAAGTCGAGAATCGGTTTGTAGAGAACTGTATAATAAATGTGAAACATCAACACCGTGTATTTAAGTCTTTAACATTCGTGAAATATTTATAGTGTCAACGGTTTTTTTGGGGCTTCCTGTATATTCGACTGTAGATGGGCAACAAATTCTGTGCCTTGGTGCGATGAAAGAAAAGTCTACGGCAGTAAATACGACATTTCTAGTAACCATCGGAAACTGCATTCGGCAGACGAGAGAATTCGCTGCGAAACTTCGCAATGTACATGTACCAGCATTCGTCACACTTATGGAAAGACATGTTCGATCCGCGTAGGAGCTGCAGAATAAAAGCCCTAACTCCGTGGCATCCCACCCCCGTCCCCCGCCGCCCACTCCCTCTGTGCTCAACGCGCGCCATCCCGCAGTGCGTCAGCGACAGAGTGCGGAGTTTGACGAATGAGCAGGGCCGATTGTTTTTACGTTCGCGCTGTCACAGCAGCGCCCCTTCCGTCGCGAGGCACCTGTCAAACGGCACATACACGTTCGGTCGCGAGCTGACGGACTCCAATTAATCTGGATTCACTGTTGTTGCGCGGAAGCCGTGCTACCACGTACAGCTTTTAGGGGGGAACGTGACTGTTACGAATTTCATTATATGGGACAAAAATGTTTGTATTTTCGTGCTCGCATTTTGCGTGTCACATTTTGCAGCAAATGCTACATTGTGACTACTACTTAGTTTTCAGTGCTGTTAACTATAAGTTAGTAAATTGTCAGCAGGGGTTTGCAGAAAATGGAGGCAGCAATCCCGTCTCCCAGTCTCCCACACAGACCCCCACGAGTTGAGGATGCACGGGGGGCGGGGGTGAGAGCATAAACTTCGCCTGCTTCCCGCGGTACAGTCACCTTATCCTGTGCTTCACGCTTCAGCGAAACAGCTTAAATGCTGTTCGCAATTGATAGTGACACTGTTTCATATACTAAAATGTTTATTAAAGATCCTAACTGTTCCAGTAACGCATATATCACAGGAAACAATGGTGGAGAGTGTGTTCTATCTTGGAACACTTTATATAGTTCCGGCTCTAGCCACCCCTGTAATAGAAGTATAAAACAAGATGTGAAACAAAGGCTTTTACGACGTTTGGCTTTCATCATTGAGGAGAAATTAATGATAAACTAATCCAATTGTGATTATACGAGGCTCTCACGGTGAGCTGTTCCTCTGTTTTTCTTTTGTTTAATTTGTTGCCAGTAACTCCACGTAAATAACAAACTGGCTTGGGCAAAGAAAGTAGGATTTGAAGTTTTATTGGAAATGTGTAAATACGAAAAAAGTGCAAACACGATGGCAAGCAAACTTGAGACTGCGTCATCGTCACCTATAACCGTAACCAAATTACGCAACAAATCTGAGAGGGAAGTATGTGTGTGACCTGAAGAAGAGATGATGAGGCAGGAAGAACTCAATGGTGGACGAAAGGTGGAAGGACACAGTGGTGCAAGCTTTCACAAGATCCCCAAAGTAATCCATACGATAAGCTGTACGTGAATCAGTTGTAAACGGATCAAGTATTCAGTGCATTTTAAATTAAGCAAAGAGGAAACTATACATTCCCAGGTTGAGACTTATGATGAGTAAGTACGATCCGGATAGGCGCCTCGAATTTTGTGAATGGATTTGCGATGATGAACACTTCACTTATGTCAATTGCCATAACTTTGTGTACCCGGCAAGAGATAGTCGTCTTGTTACGGGAGAATGAGCTGTTAATCTCCCCAGGTTACCAGTGTGGTGTGGTATGTCTGTCAGAGAACTTGTAAGGCCGTTCTTTTTTGAAGGAACAGTGACACGCTAAAAATAGTTTACCACGTGGTGGGAACGAATTCTACCAGCCGTTCACCAACTGCACCGAGATGTAGATCTTTTTCTTTCACTTCGACGGTGCACCGTCAGATTACTAACGTGACGTGCGGGCATTTCTTGATGACATATTCTTTGAGAGATGGATAGACCGACGAGGAAGTGCTGAGTTTCCAGCCAAACCTCTTTCTTTGGGAACACCGAAGTACACCGTCTACGCTACAAAGCAGTATACTCTGGATGACATGAGAGTGGCGTTTGTTATTGCCCGTGAATACATTCCAACAGTAACACACGTGTGTCGATCTGTTTCGCAGGATTGTAGCTACTGTGTTGCTGCCAAAGGAGGACATTTTGAACGTCTTTAATGGTAAAACATCACCAGAAATGTCTTGACCATCTTTGTTACTTAAAAATTTATAGTTATGCTATTTTTCTTCGAGTTGTTGAAATTAAAACATTGCAAACCCCATTGCGGGACAGCCTGTGTATTTTCGTTTTCCATTTGGAAACAATAGCAACGACTTAAGTTTATAACAGCTGTTCAAAGGAACGACCGTCAGTTTCAATGTACTGTTGCGTAACAGTTCACTTCACACTCTCAAATATTCCTGATGAAACATGAATCCGAAACTTCTTTACGTTTCACTGGGGGTTGACATTGATTTCATATGCCCCTTGGGAATAAACGGTCCTTCGATCACGAAGATCAGGAAACAGGGTCCCCCATCTACTCCAAAGATTGTTCTAAAATGGAGATTGTTACCGTCATGGTGAAACATCTTCTCATGGGCTAGAGGTACAGACTCCAGCAAAAGTGGCAGCATATTATGAATGACAGACAGATGACAAGTATGATCGTAACCACCATGCTTATACGGAGAATCGTTTTCGGTGATCTGAGACGAGAGTAGCGTATTGATTTGCATCATTCCAAACAGAACTGTTGCGAACAACACCGTTAGAAGGGCATGATCTATTAGCAATGCAGACGGTGCAAGATAATTCACCGACTGGAATGAACCTTAGGTTCAGAGTTATAGCTCACCGTTCCTTGCACACGTTGTTTATAACGGTAGTGTAATTTCTAACCCATTATTACTTTCTTTGTTGTATTTTTTTAAGTGTGTCATTTTCGGACGAGATCAGTGGTACTTATTGATGTTTTTTTCCTACACGATACTTCATCATCTTCTGAAATACTGATGTGTGAACATTTCTTTTTCCGTAGCGTTTGGGAGTTCTCTGCCGTTTGGACGACCAGATTTTCTTTTTCCACTGCGACAGATTTTTCTGTTAAGGTTGTCACCTCGGGCGAAAATTTTCTCTCTAAACTCATTCCGCTTCCTGGTCACTATATCTGAAGGAGCATACGTTAAACTGACGTGATGAAGATCTCGAAGTGACTAATGGTCTATCTTTGAAACTGTTTATGAATTGCAAACTGAGATAAACTCCACCGTGGACACATCATAAACGAGTTTGAGTCGTTTATCAAAGTAGCTGGAAGGGCGTCGCTGCAGCAGTTAGCCTACTTATAGGTTGTGGATCATAAACAGTTTAGAGGTGCGTGACACACGCACGTCGCTCATTCAAGATATCGCGCTGCCCGAAACATTTATCTGTGACCATTGCTTCCTTATCTAAAAATTGTAAATCTGATATACATTACCATCTGTATAATTTTAACCGCATAAGTTTGAGATGCTGTGTGACATGGCCGCGCAGGAGTTAACTGGGATAGATACCGGGGAAAACAACAGACAACGCCCGAAGGCGAATATCTTCAATATGTGGAAGTTGTGGGAAGTATGGGCAGGCACCGTTTCTCTAATAAGTCTTTTTTTATCTTTAAGATATTACATCTTTATTAACCTCATTTCAAAACAGTAAGTGAACACTCGTTATCATGAACAGCAAGATCCTCAATATAGTTTCTTAATTAAAGTTCCTGAAGCAGTATTTAACCAACGGTCTCTTGAATAATAACGGGTCAAAGAACAGCTCTCAGAATCAATTTCCAACGCTTAAATCTCAAAATCCCTTTTTGACCAAAGGAAAAAAATACAAATTGCATAATTCAATGGAAATAAAAGATTGTTAAGCCACGTGGCAAAGCCAAAATTTTCCTAGATATCACCTGTGATCTCTATAGGCAGTAAAAAATTATCACAAAATTTTAATTAAAATAATAACGTAAATGCAATAAAATCTGATTACTCTCAACTTACAGTCAGACCCCGTAGTCCCTAAGAGGCGCACCGTATCACAAATTATTTTCCTTCCTTTTAAACACTCTACACTATAAACCTCCCTATATGTCATGCATATGACACCCAACGAGTTATGACAAATAATTAAGCATAGATGTTATAATTAACCAGGTATGCAAATCTCTTCCTCTCAAGATAAATCGAAAAACACATAAATCAACTCTTAAGCTCAATGGTTACATCCGTTAAAAAATAATATACAATACATATCTTTTGATTTCGTCGTGGTCATGCGCTGTTGTGTACCGTGCTGTCTATCAGGATCACATGTGGCACGGGAAAGGTTTTCCACGATGTACAAAACATTAACAGAGCGCAACCAACTTACACAATTGCATATTGGGATTATACGTCGATATGGCTCGCAAACCTTAAAACGGGTGAGGGAGTAGATGCGGTACTACTGAACACTTCGACTGTACCGCACCGCACCAAACAGCAGTGCAGTGGGGTAGACAAGAGACAAACCAACAACTGTTGCCAGGCAACCTCAGAAAAGGTAGTAAAAAATATGTGGGGTTATAAACTCTTGGGAGGACCACACCAAACTACAGAATGATGTCTCAAGCTAAATTATGAAAATACTACCGGCGATTTCACCTATACAAGTAAAACCGTAAAATACCATAAGAAGTCAAATGCAATTAACAAGATTCATGAGCGTCCGACTGAATAGCTCCACAGTCAATCTTTCCATCACTACAAACACTTAACAGTAGCTCCAAAGTTCACTTGTGGACACTTCTAGAATGCCAGATTACTCGTTATAAATGTAGATAACAGAGTTTAACAGGCTGGGGCCGACTTAGGTCTCTTAATAAGACAGGCAATGATTCGATCCCTCACTTGGATTCACCTTCGATCCAAAACAGTCATTCATTTTAAAGTAGCTAAATAGATGGCAATGCCGATATCAACGCTCTCCTCCAAAGGAGCGCTGTAACCGGAGGCTGCAGTACCGAAGCAAAGCTTACACCATTCACAAATCTGATATACGCGCCACCAACGTGCAACTTTTTAGAATTCTTATGTTCACCTCATACACCAAACGTCGTCGGAATTCAAGGGCAGAAACAAGAAATCACATCTCAGCCCTTGAATACCACACGATGACCGCCATTGGGACAGCACTGGCCCTCCACACCACTATCTTCGAGCACATGGCGTTCCGTCCACAACCGACTGCTTCGGCGTGGCCCAGCGACCTAGCGGCCTTGCCACCGACGTTGATCCTCACGCACAGTGCGGAGCTAACTCACCGCCAACCCCTTCTTCCACGTTCTGTCGCCTCCCAGAGCGTGAGAAGCCAACTCGACAATGATATGCGGCGACCAGTGACTCCAATCCGATCACGATATTGACATCGTGGCGAGTACTGAGAAGGCGGGTGATTTCTAAACAAATAAAAATTTAAATAGCGAGCCGTACCGCCTCACTATGTATATTTAATTTTCTAGCTAAACCTAAAAAACTGAAAAATGTGAATTCGACTTCACCAAACATACTTCATTCTAGTGACTGTTTATAGACTCACATGAACGAATATACACTTGACAACGCCATAAACGGTTGTTAGACGAAAGGTTCTGTTGCGGTCAAAGTCTCGTATTCGAAAAATCACGCACTTCATTCGTATTCTGATCGATCAGGGTGCAAATCTCCATATGGCTTTGTTGCCCGCGGTTTGCTCTCGCTTTCGTAATTCACTTAAAGTAAACGTCCGAATAGTTCCGCTGAAAGTGACGAAAGATCCGATCGCCAAATTATTGAGTAACTTTGTGGATCTGGTACATTAACTTAATTGGATGACGGAAAATATAAGATATAACGAAGAGCAACGCAATTCGTCGTTAATTTGTATAATCAGTAGGAGTTAGTCACACTAAAATTCCGTTAGCCCACATTCTTGTACAAGTCAAGAAACATTTTGCTTACTCTTAAACACATTCGCTTAATGACAAAGAAGTCAAAATCGGATGATTTCGACGAGTACCATAACTGATCTTCGAGCGTCCATCAATGAATACCGCTCGGTTGCTCGCAGCACTGAGATTTAAATGCACTTTCGGGCTGTTATTTCAATCTACATTCAGAGTTGCCGGCTGCGGTGGTCTAGCGGTTCTAGGCGCGCAGTCCGGAACCGCGCGACTGCTACGGTCGCGGGTTCGAATCCTGCCTCGGGCATGGATGTGTGTGATGTCCTTAGGTTAGTTAGGTTTCAGTAGTTCTAAGTTCTAGGGGACTGATGACCACAGTAGTTAAGTCCCATAGTGCTCAGAGCCATTTGAACCATTTGAGCATTCAGAGTTATACGACTCCTTACATGTATGAAATGTAAAATAAATATTTGTTTTATGACTCACACTGTAAAATGGAGAGAATGGGAAAAAGGTTTCAATATAAAAAAATGGTAATTTTAAAAAGAACTGCAATCATAATAATATGGAGTTTAAGGTCTTTTGACAAATTTTCAGATAACTCATTTTGGGACGTAGCTCATGATTTTATAACGTAAAAAATAAAAACTTTATGTGTCTATTCACTCAACAGAACGAAGTGAATAGAATGGCTCTGAGCATTATGGGACTCAACATCTTAGGTCATAAGTCCCCTAGAACTTAGAACTACTTAAACATAACTAACCTAAGGACATCACACACACCCATGCCCGAGGCAGGATTCGAACCTGCGACCGTAGCAGTCCCGCGGTTCCGGACTGCAGCGCCAGAACCGCTAGACCACCGCGGCCGGCAAGTGAATAGAAGTAGCACTGAAACTTCCTGGCAGATTAAAACTGTGTACCCGACCGAGACTCGAACTCGGGACCTTTGCCTTTCGCGGGCAAGTGCTCTACCATCTGAGTTACCGAAGCACGACTCACGCCCGGTACTCACAGCTTTACTTCTGGCAGTATCTGCAAGGTTCGCAGTTCTGTAAGGTTCGCAGGAGAGCTTCTGTAAAGTTTGGAAGGTAGGAGACGAGATACTGCCAGAAGTAAAGCTGTGAGTACCGGGCCTGAGTCGTGCTTCGGTAGCTCAGATGGTAGAGCACTTGCCCGCGAAAGGCAAAGGTCTCGAGTTCGAGTCTCGGTCGGGCACACGGTTTTAATCTGCCAGGAAGTTTCATTTCAGCGCACACTCCGCTGCAGAGTGAAAATTTCATTCCAGCAGTAGCACGGTTAATCTTTTTATTGTTTCTAATTATTGGTCCTTTCGATGAATAGGAGAGAGTGAAAATATGTTTCTGTTGTAGGATAATCAGAATCAAAGTTCATCTGATTCAAAAAAAGTTTTATTCAGTGCAAAGCTAAGACTATTACATGAATTGCTTTTTTAAATCTGTTTTCCAAATAAACAGTGTGATATCCCGAACTCGTTATTGTAAAATTAAATTGATGAACATGCTTTATTTGTTAGTACATTAATAGATATCTTCTATGAAAATGATTAAATCTTTGAATATACAAGTCGTGTGTGTGCCAACATGTAACAGAGAGCTTTCGAACGACATCTCCTTGGCTAAAAAATTACTCCCGATTTATTAAAATAATCTGCCTTGGTTTTTCTAGAATTGCTCCTACATAATCTTAGCCTTAGCATTTTAAATGTATACAATCTAAATGCCTTCTTATATTTGCTATATACTTTTATTACACCATAATCTCTTGGTTTATTTCCATCAAATTCTTGGTCTCCTTCTGAAGTAACTGAAAACTGGTGTTCCTATTCACTCAAAATATTCCGAAAACGTAACTGCTTTTTCAGTTAGTCGAAACATCAGTCAGACTAAAGTATACATTAAAGCTGAACTTTTGGTTAATGAAGCGAAATTTAAAATTTGCTATGCAGGTAATTAATAAAACAACATATTTTGGACTGATGTTTACAGACGAAGTTCGAAGTAAGCAAATCCAGGACCACGTCCGATGAGACTACGTACGCTTTCCCGGCGTAATAACTGATACGAATCTTTCTCTGTTGAGGCTGTGTTTTAAAGGAATCCACTGACTATCTGACAATCTGACAAATAAATAGAAACAAGGGTTAACCTTTAAGTAAGACTTGAAACCCTTTTTTATGAGTCGTTAGGAAACAACGTCTTTGATGCAGACATCTGAATAATAATTGATAGCGATTTATCGACCTTGTCAGATTCCTTCCTGGGGCGCTACATGTACGCTTGTGCTGGATGGGACTTACGACGTTACTTGTGCACGTGCTGTGGGTCTTCCGTGGCGTAAAAAGGAGCCATCGCTCACAGTCTGAATTCAATTCCGGCGAATACGTGCAGCAGCTTACTCACCCGAAGATGGCGGCTGGGTGGGCCACGGAAATATTGCGTGGATTTTATGATGCGGTTCAGAACCGAGAAGATCATTAAAAAGTCCGATGTTTGTCACAGAATAGACAAAATATAGTTGACAATGTCACCAAATTTGAAATTAACATTTTCCCTGTTCGAATGGCTCACTACCAACGTAGACAAAAGTATCTTTGAATGATATTTCCGATTTGTATCCCAACACGATAGTATAGTACTTTCTTGGAAGTTTCATTTCTTTCACCCAATTGTTCCTATTCACCAAATTTGAAGGTAATGATTAATTCTGGTAAATTATCTTCCACATCGGTAAGAAAATTCTCGCAAAATTCCTAGTGCTTCAAGATATCATTAGGCTGCAGTTCGTGAATCAGCTGCATAATCAGCTGTACTTAATTATGCAGAATCTTCATGTTGACGCTGGTGACCGCAGCTTTTGTCGTCGTTGTTGCTGTACTTGTGTAGGTTCCGTAGGAAACATTCAAGCGCTCTGCTGTACTTTCGGTAAGTGTTGGCTTTGCAGATTTTCGTAGATGATAAGAGCATTTTTACTGCAAGTTCAAGCTTTAGCAGGAACAGTACCATATCCAAATTCCGGCCAAGTACCTTCAGAAGCGAAAAAAATTCCCTTTGCACTTAACTATGCACACATCCGCTATCATCAATCGGTATCGCAAACATGTTCCCCAAAACCACGGCATAATCGATCAAACGGAGGTATCATGATAGCTTCCAGCGCCAGTGCTGATACAGTCCTTTTGGGCAACGGACCACGTCATTCTGATAAGTCAACTGCCGTGAGGCAGCGACATTTTGCTGCAGGATAAGCTGTCCATGGGTACCACGCGTCGATTCGCTGTTATTCATCATCACCCTCTACGTATCACGGGCTACAGCCCTACGTTCAATCACTCCACAGATGTCTACACTTTGAACGTGCCAACATCACACAGGACAGTTAAGTGACGTTTGGTGGTCACGGACAGCCTAGGTATGAAAATACGTAAGAGACCTACAGGTTGAGTTAGGATGAAAGGTACATGCTTTGAGGGGTGATAGTATTACTGATTCTGAACAAAAAACTTCGTGTGAACGTATGCCCTATTCGGAATGGTTTCCGAGATAGGACACATTTAATATCACTTTTGTATGTTTTTCTTGAATAACTCGAAAAGCGCACCCTCCAGCGAAAACATGTCGCAGTACAAAATTAAACTATGTTAAATTTCCTACAAAAAAGATCCTATTCATTTTTTTTCTCTACAACTAATGGTTTGTGCGTAGAGAGAGGGATAATGTTGGAAAACTCGCTCGACGCGCATGCGCTGTAGCTTACGTAGCTTTTGTAGGCCAATTTGAGGTAGCACATTGAGGCAGAAAGCTGAGACGAAATGTTTGATACGGGACACTTGTGGTGTATCAAGTCGGGAAACTACCTAAAATTGGCCTACAGAAACTGTTCTTCTAATGAAAACATCCTCCTGAGTTCTCCCCGCCTGGAATATGAATTGGCGACTATCTTACCTTCAGACTGTTGTACCCAAGAGGGAACAATATCAAACCATATAATAAAACTACATGTCTCTAGGCTATATTTTCCCCCTGCTTTCAGCCTTTCACAGTACCATCGTAGTCAGGCCATACTGGCTTACGTTGCAAGGCCAGGCCAGTCAATAACCCAGATTGTTGCCCTTGCAATTATAGTAACTGTTCAGAAGGCATAAGTTAGTGTGTCTGCGCCATACACACCTCTCCTTTGTTGTTGCACCTGCAGTACAGCTATCTGGATATTTGAGGGACGCAAGACTGCCCACATCGGGTGATTGCATGATTCACGAGAAAATTCAATTGCGTATTTGTGGTATTTTGAGACCACAGATGATTTGCACTCACCTTCGCCTGGTTTAATCAGTTATAAATTTTTGCACCTAACGTCATTCTTGTTTCCATATCATCGTTTACCATCTGTCTGTGCATTATATACGTTTACTTTTTCTCTGTGGTTTTGAACGTGCTCTGTTACGAAGTATAATACAAAGGCGCGATTTAACTTTTTTGTCTATAGGCGAGCAAAGGGTCTCTTTGGCGTCTCGCCAGGTGCCTTGCTTGCGCTTTTCCGAGCTCACCAGGGAAGTCCTCGTCAGCTCACCCTATCTTTGACCATCGCTTGCCTTGGGCCATCCAAGGGCAAGTGCTGGCACTCACGTGGGATATGGATGCTAAGAGGAATTTTTGGAACAGAATGTTATTTCAAGCGTTATTCTACACTGCAAGAAAAAAATTGCAGCCCCCTCAAGGACAAGTTCATTTTAATGACGAGTGAGGTCACCGGCAGTCCACAATTGTAAAATAATATGATATAACATTCAGACGAAAAGAAACACACGTCATTTTATAGGGTGCCAAAACAGTCATCAATGCACAGTTTACCCACTCCGGTGTCAGGCATCTTGCACGTTTTGCTACAGTTCGGCAGTGGTTCTTGCAGGCCGTGGAGACCAAGTAAGTTTCTGCTTTATCACGTCCCATACTAGTTCATTTGGTGAGAGACCTGGTGATCTTCCTATACAGGACAAGCACGATGCGTTGCAGCAGCCGTATGTCGACGTGCATTGTCCTGCCGAAAAAGCGCACCCTTTCCTGTCGGAGAAATGGCAGTAGCACGGGGATAACAGTCTGTGCAGTGTTAGAGACGGGAGAGGGGGGGGGGGCTGGTTATTTTAGCCTAGAGAAACATCAAAAGTGACCGCGACGTCTGACTAATGGCCACCCACACCATGAAGTCTGGAATGGGACCTGTGTGGTGCGCGAATCCACTCTGGAATAGACGGCTCTCGCCGTACACAAGTACTACCATCACTCGCGTACAGACAAAACCCAATCTCGTCACTGACGACAACAGAGCGCCATTACACTCAACAATCGATTCATTCACGCCACCAGAGTAGTTATGTTCGGTGACGTCGTGACGTCGGTGATAGCCGGGACAAAAGCACTAGTGATCTTAACCGTGGCCCAAGCAAACGGTTGCCAGTGGCCCCTGACGATGGAGCATGTGCAAAATGTGCTCGCATTTCGTCATTCGATGATAATTCGGTCGCGGCCACCGCTTCCCGCGCAATTCGTCGGTCTTGACGTGTGTCTGTTCTACGTGGACCTCCAGAAGCTGGTCTACACGTCTAGGAACGCACCACAGATAACTGTTGAAAACAGTGACATACCACCGATACACTGTCCCCATCATGTGCAGCAGTCATTCTATATGTCTATCTAGTATCCAGCAGGCCAGCATTGTGACCCCGTTGTAATGGCTGATGCTGTTCTCTAGGTCTGCGTACTCGTCGGTAGGGCAAGGTAATAACGTATAAAGGATGTTGCAAACACTGTTCGCCTCTAAACTCAGCAAGTTACTGTCTGCAGAGCCAAGATAAGGAGCGCGTAGAGAGCCCTCCTGAACGCCATCTGATCGCCGATGTCGGTGGCAAATAAATAATCAACACTACAACTCCTCAGTACACACATATTACACACTGGTGTGATTCAACACATCCCTTGAAGGTGCTGCATTTTGTTATGTATTTTAAGTTTGAGAAAATTTGCTAACCTACATTGCTAAAGTTTTCTGCTTGTTCGTGGCACAGTCATACTTGGTTAGCGAGTTTGAGCCCAAATTTTAATTTATCAGTATTTATTGTACTTCCCTCTCATTGAAATTGGTACTCAGATCTAACGCAGTTGCTTGTTGTTATAGTGGAAGCCTTGAGGGCGTGTTTAAATTTTATTTATAGACTCTTTTATGCAGTTAGCCCGAATCATCTGCATTTTATCTACGGTGTTCACGCGGTAAGTTTTTTTTTATTTAGTTAAGGCCTATATGTTTTAGTTACCCATTGGTTATTTGGTTTGCTTGGCTTACAGGTCCCAGTAGTGTTGACTATAGATTTATTTTTCTGAAAATTATCAGTGTGATCTACCAGTGTTTTATTCACAAATTATTTTGTCGGAAGGTCAATGCAACGCCACGCGTTCAAACCTTAACTCAAAAGTGTTTAAATTTGAAACATTAATTATCCATTTAATATTTCGCTGGGTCAAGGACGGTCTTCATTCGCCACAACCCATCATCGTGGTGTTAAGCAGTGACCAGTAAGTGATATAAAATGGTGAAATCATTTATTTCGCGTCCTAAGCATGACTCCTCTCATTTTGTAACGCTATGTCCGTCTGTGAACATTAAAGAGTGTATAAATTTTTAGCTATCAATTTGAAAACAGTTTTCATGACTAATTTCAAGCGCAGAGTGCACTAAAATAACCAGGCGAAATGTTATGGAAAATGCATAGGCTGTTTATCACTGGAATACCAAATCAGCAGCCAGACATTTTAATACTCTGAATTATAAAATGACAACATTCGCGTTGACAGTAAACAACAGTTTTGAATCTATTCTTGTCCCAGATAAATTTGGTCTTGCCACATTCCCGTTTCAGCTTCCACTCTGGATACTAAAATAGTCTAGCCTTGTACTTCACCTCTGATCTAAGAAAATATTGGTTCTAAATAAAATAATTGTTTCTGATAAAATACTCAAATACAACAAACATTCTGCATCTGCCGTTTGTGTTTTCAGTTCGTGCCCACAATACAGTATTGTATGCAAGGAAATTGGGAGCTGGGAAACCTTAAGAAGAAGAATCTTGAGACAATGAAAGTCTGTTGCTACGTAGGACAATGAAATTTAAGTGAGAACATGGAATACTCTAATTTGTGATGCAACATCTTATTGTAAGGGCGAAAAATTATTTGATACTGGTGAACCAGGCAACGCTTAGTAATTGCTAAATACGTATGTGAGTTTAATATACACCATAAAGTGTATATTTTCTGTTTTGAGTTTGAGCAAATTTCATTCTTTACCGGTAGCTTGCCTACACTGCTAAAGTTTTCTTCTTGTACATGGCACAATCATACTTGTTTGGCGAGTTTGATCTCAGATTTTAATGCATCAATGTTTGTGGCGTTATCGTGTCATTGAAATTAGCACTCACGGCTAATGGAATTGCCCGTTGTTTTAGTGGAAGCCTGGTGCCCCCCCCCCCCCCCAACCCCTCTTTGCCAACCTCCTCCTCGCCTCCCTGTGCATCACATCCTCTCCTCATTATGCATATTTCCTCCCTCGCATCTAACCTCTCTCTCTCTGCTCTTCACCTCTCTCTGGCTGTCACCGCTGTTTTTTGTTACTGCAAACGAAACCTTCATTGTGTAATGAACCTCCTAATGAACCTCCTCCTCTAACATTACCTTTTTTATAGAGATAACAGATACCATGTATAATCTTGAATCTCGCATAGGTTAAAATTATCTCAGCTGTTTCATTAAAAGAATTCATTTGATTTTGTATACGATGTACTATAGCTCAGACTAAAATGTATAAAAAAGAAATTAATGTGTTACAACCGATATGTACTAACAGTTAAAATTACTCTTCTTTTAAAAATATTTGATATTACAAACTTGTGGCATACTTAAAGTTCATATTATTTATTGCGCAATCAAACGCTTATTATTAAATTTGTTTCTGGATTTATTAATGAAAGGATCATATAATTTGGTAAAGATTCATCTACTGTCGAGAAAGTTTGTCAACTCTTTTACTTTGTAAACTCTTTGGAAATTGTGAGTGCTGCAGAATGTAAGGAGTGGTGGGCATGCCTCTGATGGAAACGCACGTATTTTGATGTACTTGTCAACAGCAGTGTAATTATTGGTCTTTTGAAAGTGGAAATTGTAAATTCAGTGTGATTTAGAAGAATGGGATAAAATAAAAAGATATTCATAGCAACAGGGAATTGTTAGACACTTATTTTATCATCACTGATTTAATGAATCGAAATTTCTGCAAGAAGGTGCTCCTAGACAAGACTCTGAGCCGTCGACAACAGCAACAAGATAATCAAGACAAGTAAAAATTTCTTCTTTTGTAATCTTACTCTTCTCGTAATTCTCAAAACTTGTTCAAAGAATGAGAACTTCAATGATTATGTGTGGGAGGGTAATATTACAATTGGAAACTGAAGTTGCTTAAAATGAATGGCTTAATCAGTTCGATCATTGATGTACACGTATGAGAAAAACCTCTCAAGCTGCTGGGTCTGTAAACATAGTAGTTTAAACAACAATATTTTGCGTATCTTTAATCTGTGAAAAAAGTATTATAATCAAAAGCCAATCATTCTTA
Organism: Schistocerca piceifrons; assembly: GCF_021461385.2. NCBI lineage: Eukaryota > Metazoa > Arthropoda > Insecta > Orthoptera > Acrididae > Schistocerca > Schistocerca piceifrons. Next base: position 438,365,653 of record NC_060138.1, read on the forward strand.
AATACACCTTTCCTTTTTGGTGTCTTTTTTTTTTAAATCAGTGAATAGGAAGAAAACAAAACCGCAAATTTCATGTGAGTAAAAGGTGGAGGGGTAGGGAGAGTAAAGGAAGGGAGAGGAACTAATGATATCAGCTGCATCAGAACTTAATGCGTAATTAGCGACGACGAGTGAAAATGTGTGGCCGATTAGGACTCAAACCCAGAGTCTCATGCTTACTAGGCAGTTGCGTTGAGCAATGCGACACGAGTACGAGGTATCTATAGCAAATGCGCGGACTATCTCACCTCGCTTCCCAGCTGACCAGCACTCCCACCTATCGCCACCTATCTGCAGTCCTCTTCCATGTCCTCCGTGCTCGCTGTTCTTAGATTCCCGCTGGAGATAGAACGTAAATGTGCATCCGCACTGAAAGTTGTGGATTCATTGTCCATCGAGGAGAATCAATTATATGAATACGTAGTGTATGTTCTTTCAAACATATCAGAAACAACAGACACCACGCATTCGTATAAAACAGCGCGTGGTTATGTGTACAGTTTTCGTTTCAAAGAGAAAGAACGTGTTTGTGAGAATCATGTTGTCTAATGGTTTAAATGCGTTCATATCGTAGCTGATACCGACTGCTAGAAGGAAATGTAAACAGCACATTTTCAATGCCCAGCAGGGGGAAGCAGAGCGCAGGAATTTCAACAGAAAACTGGTACATTTTTGCTTAAAAAGCTGTATGGCCTACATGCTTCCGAATGTTAATCTGACTGTCGTGTAAAAATTTGAAGTAAATCTCTGAAGGACGATCCAAGATGTTCAGTAACATCATATGCTCTTTATATATTATATACATTAAGAAATATACAGCTCATGCCTGTTACAAGGTTTATTCGAATATTTTGTAAAAATTTGCAGAAAATCGGTCGAGTACTTTTGGAGATTTTTGATTTCAGTCTTACACTACGGCCTGTCTTCATATGGAAGTATAGATTTTGTATATCTGTTTATACACCGTATATATTAAAAAATATGTACTCTGTGTCGGTCCGAATGTTTATTAGACTATCGTGTGAAAGTTTTAAGTAAAACGGGCAACTACACCTTGTCTTTTTAAAGTGGTATACACTATGTGATCAAAAGTATCCGGACACCCCAAAAACATACGTTTTTCATACTAGGTGCATTGTGCTGCCACCTACCGCCAGGTACTCCATATCAGCTACTTCAGTAGTCATTAGACTTACTGAGAGAGCAGACTTGAGAGCTTCGCGGAACTCACGGCCTTCGAACGTGGGCATGTGATTGGGTATCACTTGTGTCATACGTCTGTACGCGAGATTTCCACACTCATAAACGTATCTAGGTCCACTGTTTCCCACGTGATAGTGAAGTGCAAACGTGAAGGGACACGTACAGTACAATAGCGTACAGGTCGACCTCGTCTGTTGACTGACAGAGACGGCCGACAGTTCAACAGGTTCATAGTGTGTAACAGGCAGATAGCAATCCAGACCATCACACAGGAATTCCAAACTGCATCAGGATCCACATTTCATGGTCGATCGGCTGCCTATAAGCCACACATCACGCTGGTAAATGCCAAACGACGCCTCGCTTGGGGCAAGGAGCGTAAACACTGGACAATTAAACAGTGAAAAAACGTTGTCTGGATTGACGAATCACGGTACACAATGTGGCGACCCGATGGCAAAGTGTGAGTATGGGGAATGCCCGGTAACGTCATCTGCCAGTGCGTGTGGTGTGAACAATAAAATTCGGAGGCCGTGTAGTCGTGTTTGTCATGGAGGAGCTTACAACCCTTGTCGTTTTGTGTGGCATTAACACAGTACAGGCCTACATTGATGTTTTATGCACCTGCTTGCTTCTCACTGCTGAAGAGCAATTCGGGGATGACGATTGCATATTTCAACATGGTCGAGCACCTGTTCATAATGCACGGCATGTGGCGGAGTGCTTACACGACAAGAACATCCCTGTAATAGACTGGCCTGCCCAGAGTCCTGACCTGAATCCTATAGAACACCTTTGGGACGTTTTGGAACGCCGACTTCGTGCCAGGCCTCACCGACCGACATCGATACCTCTCCTCAGTGCAAGAAACCTTCCAGCACCTGACTGAATGTATGCCTGCGAGAATGGAAGCTGTCATCAAGGCTGAAGCTGGTCCAACACCGTACTGAATTCCTGCATTACCGATGGAGGGCGCCACAACCTTGTAAGTCATTTTCAACCAGGTGACCGGATACTTTTGATCACATAGTGTAGATTAACTTACGTTTTACTGAGGTTCTCAATCTCTCATGGCTACCCTGTCATTATAATCTGCTTCTTTTCTACAGTCTCAAATTAAGATGCACCTTGCTTAACATGGCTATGTATAAGTTTCTGTTAACGACATGATCAAAAGGTTTTCGTTCTGAGAAGGGCTTCATTACTGTCTTCTGTGGAATGCCGTAAATCTGTAATAATGTAACGTAGCTGCGTGCGGAAACACGGTCGGGTGGAGACCGAATGAAATATGTAGGAATGGAAAGGATATACAAACATTAAACATACAGACATACTCAACAGATAGACGCATACAAGATAAATATATGTCATAACTTGAAATTCTAAAAATTACCAACAAACATGAACTTACGTGCGAGACGGTAATCCCAAAATTAACACGCTGCAGGAAGAAGGTTAATCATCACTCACTGCATTTGATACATCATTCATTTCTTTTGCAGCTTACAGATGAGTGCAGATGAATACATTCTTTCAATTGGTCCCGTAAAAATATGATACATTTAACAGCATGACGTGTTAATAAACCTGCAATTTTTTTTCTAGTTAGACTCCGGCTGTGAAATACTGCATTTTCGTATAAACTTTACACAGCACAGTGAAATTTTATGATCGTAAGTGATCGTGCAGCGAACTGCCAGAGGCCACGATTCTGGGATCACCGAGAGCCATAATTTATCCAGTGTTCTCAGCTTCCTTTGTGCCGACGGCTGTGGCGAAAACGCGGCCCCGAATAAGCTTCCGTGATGAATATGCATAATAAGGGATTTCGTTCTGAACGCTCGACTAAATCCGCACCAACAAAGCCGTGATTTGTGTGTCAGTGACACATGAAATATACCTACTTCCTGCTGCCCGAGCATCGTACAGTTCTGCGGAATAGCGTGGGAAAGGATCTTTCTGGGAGGGGATATCGAGTGCGTGACCATTTGGGTAGAATTCCGCTTTCAAGTATCGCAATAAATTTACTCCGTCAACCGATGCTACAGTATATTGCGAAAAATAAATTATTTCAATATCTCTTCTATCGTATTGGTTGGTAAAATTAAATACAGCAAACTAATTTCCTTTCCTGTAATCCTGCCCAAATCAGAGCAGTGAAGGACAAATTAAAAATCTGTTTCAGTTTAAATTTTTTCGTCTGTATCCTTTGGTTTCATCAGCTTGTAGCAGGCTGGATGACCTTTAAAAGCAAACGCACAGTTCGCATTTGAAGACGTAACATTTTAAACGACCTAAGGAATAAAAGCAACGTTTTCAAATATAATGGAGAAGCAATAATGTATGACATATGAAATTATCACGCAGATTTTTAAAATATAAAACATTATTATTATCATCCAGGAAACATAAACTACATCGGAAAGTGAGAGTAAACAGCGTCGAGTTGTACGGAATAAGAAAATTAAAAACTTGACAGCAGCAGGCGTCTTACACATTTTGTTATTCTGACTAAATGGTTTGAACAGATGTGTCGTGCTACGAGGGTTGACAAAACATACCTAAACATAAATTCTTAAAACATGTAAACAATGCGAATCAAAAATCATCAGTTCGCAGTATCATTAAATGGACCAAAAGAAACTGCCAATGGTTATGTAATGTAAAGGTACATTAGCAAACAAATCTTTCTTCTCTTCAGAAAATAATAGTGAAATCTTTCGCACTACTGAAAGTTGTGTCTGAATGAAATCACCAACATTTTTGTCTTTCTATAGGATGCATGCCCTTCCACACCGCTCAGCGCCACTGAGTGTTCTTTTGATGTGCACTATTAGAAGTAAGGTAACACTAAGTTCTGCAGAAAAACTGATACGTAACTTTCTTGCTGTGATGACCTCAATAGCAGCAGTTTGGAGGTCAATAAACTCATTTTCCTCCACTTTCAGTGTGTTGAATGGTAAAGGAGGCTGTGCTGAAACAATCACTTTTTGTAAATCATCCGGTACTAAACGCTTAACTACCTTCTTTCGGTTTATGTTAAATCAAAATTTTTTTGACAGGAAACAGTGGTCTGAAACGAGATACTTACGTTATACACAGCCACATAACGCCACAAGGCACCACGGACATATACATATATTTGAGTACACTGTTTTTGTTTTGTCCACAGCATTTGTCGCACCAAAGTTTCCTTTTGTTCCAGTTCCAAAGAAGGTGTTTTTAGTGAAATTCAGAACATGGAATATACATGATGTCCTGTTGTTAGCCGTATTGGACTCTCTATCCCCAAGCCACAATGACATTATTGCCTCACTGTTGTCATAGAACACATCCGAGTGTATAAGAGTTGGGAGGAAGGGTTGGCAGTGTGTCACTGTGAACAGTTCAGTGATAGGGGTGTTCTTGTCAATATCGACACAAACCAACACCTACAACGCTGATTCAGTTGTACAAGCCGACGTCGCAAGCAAAATATGAAGAGAGAGAGAAATTATATAAGGATACTGAACGGCTAATTAAGTTCATAAAGGCAGATGAAAATCTAATAGCCGTAGGAGACTGGAATGCGGTTGCAAGGGACGGAGGAGAAGACAGGGTTATGGAAGGATATGGAAAGAATATTGACTTGGCAGTAGGAATGAGAGAGGAGAAAGACTAACCTTTCAGCACTAAATTTCAGCTAGTAATAGCGAATACTCTGTTCACGGATCACAAGAGTTATACTTGGAAAAGGCCAGGAGATACAGGAAGATTTCGTTTAGTTCCTTATTTCCTTTTATCATTACTCTCGTGGAAACCTAGAAAATATAAATATTTCGTTTTAAAAACGACAGGAGAGCAAGAGATGTAATCCGCAGCGGTGATTTCGCGGAAATTCCTCGTCGTTATCTTCTCCACCTGAAATCTCTAAAAGTTTTACTCGCTACGCAGATCGTTCGGCACAACGTTGTGCTATGTTGTTTGATGAGTCTGGATGATAGGTACAACAATTTAGCAAGCTAAAGTTTATTAATTCGGAGATAATCTCTCAACGAATTATGACCGTGGAAAATGCAGGTACGCACTATCGTTCCAAACTTCACCTCCGAGCGATCTACGTCTCGTAATATCTGTACCGTGATAAGTAACTAATTTCGGTATAGAGATATACACACCTTGAATACTTGACGCTAGTTATTGGATTTGATTTTGTGCAAAAAACTATTTTAACATTTACTATATACCGTAATGGCGTCTCAGAACATTACAATCTTTTCCTCTCATACGCCCGATCTCTCCATTTCTTTCACAAAGAGTCCATAAAACAAAATCTTTGGTTCGGTAAGACACAAAGATGGGTTCGTAGCACGGAACGTCCGCAGTCAGTATGTGCCGTCCACTACAATGTCAATTCGTCGCGCCCAAGTTAGGGTTTCGCAATACATTGCTACACCAAAGCCGATAAGTGCAACCTCCACTCCCAGATTCCGTCACGCGCGCGAGAGGCGTGCGAGAACTTTCCTTAAACCGAGTATTTTCACTGTTGCAAACACGAAACCAACTAAGTAAACCACAGCTCGGGTCACCAGCACGTACACCACTGACAGACTTCTGGACTTTCTCATCTCTATTTCTAGGTAACAGCGACTCTCGAACTTTCCTGACAAGTTGCTGTGATGTATGGGCTGCTCGCCCGGCAGACCTGCAAACAGTCCCACGCCTGTGGTACGCGTGCGGCCTAACCCGGGAGGGATTACATCAGCAGACGACGGAACTTTAATGACGTACTCTGACTAGACCAGCAGGCGGCAACGCGAATGGCGCTAGAGGTCGCTGGTTTCGCGGACCTGTTTGCATCCGCTCGCCGTGTTGTCATAAGTATACTGTTCAAGAGAATTGGGGGAACATGTCTTTGGGAGTCTGCCATACCCCACCGAGATTTAATTGAGGACTGGCTATGCAACCAAACTATACCTTCAGCTTTTGAAAATCGAGCGCACAACAAAATATCATTACATCCTTGCCCGTTTACATAAAAAGAACTGAAATGTCTGACAATCATTCATCGTATCATCATGGGTGCTTTTCATTAGACTTTGAAAGCTTCAGCAACGTGTATGCCACCTGTTTATCACTATCTGACACCTACGTGGCATTTCTACGGAGGTCATCCTTTGGTATCCCTTCCCTGTCTTCAAAAATATAATGTGTGAATTTTTGAAGAGTCTGTAGTGGAACGGACGACCACGAATACGTCTGCCAAGCAGTTCCCACATACGCAAGATGAGGTTTAGGTCGGGATTGACCACCGGCCATTCAATTACATCAATGTTCAGGCTTCGTAAGACATCCCTGCTGACCCCCGCCACGTAGGTCCTGCCATTAGAAGAAATTGAGAGCCACCACTGTGTGCAGCACCCACTTTTGACAATGTTGACTAGATCACAGTCTTTGTAATTTTGAAAGCAGAAGGGGTGAAATACACACAACAAACGATTAGTTACAACCCCTGCAAAAAGAAGACTGGAGTTATGAGAATCGAAAGATGTAAAACGTATGCAGTCTTGGAAAACAGAAGTGACAGTTTTATAGACAGTAGTAACTATAGGGACTATGGAACATTTTGTTTACATTGGGCATTTGTCCCACTGAGCTCGATGACCTAGTGACATCGCCATCCTTATCAATGGCGTCACCGATAAAGTCATCGCTGCCATCAGCGACGTGTTCAATCTTATCAGTGGACAGCCACACCCTCTGCCCCCCAATGTACCGACTCAGTCGCTCACTGAGCTAAATCTACGAAAATTTGAATTTCACTTCTCAGCTAGAAAAAGAGCGTTTTATTGTTATGGGAAATTCAGCCAATGAGGTGGTGAAATGGCGTATGAAAATTTTTATGGAAATTGTCATTTTCACCAGTTTTCCGTCTTTCCCTTAGTTGCTGTAAATTCGTGGAGGTATGTACCGTCTGTGCAACTAAATTTATTTATTTAATTTTTTATTTACATGTCAAGTTCCGTAGGACCAAATTGAGGAGCAAATCTCCAAGGTCATGGAACGTGTCAGTACATGAACTTACAACATAAAAGTAATAACAGATAAAAATAAATGTTCATGAACATGAAAGAAAATCAGTCCGTAAGTTTAAGCAAACGCTATCAGCTTAAGTTTCCAAGGAACTCCTCGACAGAATAGAAGGAGTGACCGATGAAGAAACTCTTCAGTTTCGATTTGAAAGCGCGTGGATTACTGCTAAGATTTTTGAATTCGAGTGGCAGCGTATTGAAAACGGATACAGCAGTATACTGCACACCTTTTTGCACAAGAGTTAAGCAAGTCCGATCCAAATGGAAGTTTGATTTCTGCCGAGTATTAACCGAGTGAAAGCTGCTTATTGTTGGAAATAAGCAAATATTGGTAACAAGAAACGGCAATAAGGAATATACATATTGAGAGGCGAATGTCAAAATACCCAGACTCGTGAACAGAGGTCGACAAGAGATTCGTGAACTCACAGCACTTATTGCCCGAACCGCCCGTTCCGGAGCCAAAAATATCCTTCTAGAATGGGAAGAGTTACCCCAAAACATAATACCATACGACATAAGTGAATGAAAATAAGCAAAGTAGACTAATTTACGTGTCGAAGTATCACTCACTTTCGATACCGTTCGAATAGTGAAAATGGCAGTATTAATTCTTTGAACAAGATCCTGAACGTGGGCTTTCCACGACAGCTTACTATCTATCTGAACGCCTAGGAATTTGAACTGTTCAGTTTCACTAATTATATGCCCGTTCTGTGAGATTAAAATGTCGGGTTTTGTTGAAGTGTGTGTTAGAAACTGTAAAAAAAGAGTCTTACTGTGATTTAACGTTAGTTTATTTTCTACAAGCCATAAACTGAGGTCATGTACTGCACTACTTGAAACCGAGTCAATGTTGCACACAACATCCTTTACTACCAAGCTAGTGTCATCAGCAAACAGAAATATTTTAGAGTTACCCATAATACTAGAGGGCATATCATTTGTATAAATAAGGAACAGGAGCGGCCCCAACACTGATCCCTGGGGCACCCCCCACTTGACAGTACCCCTCTCAGAACCCACATCACAACCGTTATCAACATTGTGAATAATGACCTTTTACAGCCTGTTGCTAAAGTAAGAGCTGAACCAATTGTGAGCTACTCCCCTTATTCCGTAATGGTCCAACTTCTGGAGCAATATTGTGAGATCAACACAGTCAAATGCCTTTGTTAAATCAAAAAATACGCCAATTTTTCGAAAATTTTTGTTTAGCCCATCCAGAACCTCACAGATAAAAGAGAATATAGCATTTTCAGTTGTCAAATGACTTCTAAAGCCGAACTGTACATTTGATAGCAAATCGTGTGATATAAAATGATCAATTAACCTTACATACACAGCCTTTTCGATAACTTTTGCAAACACTGAAATAGGTCTAAAATTATCTACATTATCCCTTTCTCCCTTTTTATAAAGCGGCTTTACTACTAAGTACTTTAATCGCTCAGGAAACTGACCATACCTAAAGGAAAAATTACAAATATAAATACAGAGCTAACATGTGCAGCACAGTACTTTAATATTCTACTAGACGCTCCATCATACCCATGAGAGTCCTTAGTCTTCAGTGATTTATTTATTGACTCAATCTCCCTCTTGTCTGTATCACAGAGGAGTATTTCAGACGTCAATCTCGGAAAGGCATTTGCTAAGAATTTATATGATTTCCCGTTGAAACTAAATTTTTATTTAATTCACCAGCAATGCTCAGAAAATGGTTGATAAATACTGTACATATATCTGATTTATCAGTAACAGAAATATTATTACTGCGAACTGACTTTACATCATCAACCTTGTGCTGCTGACCAGACACTTCCTCCACAACTGACCATGTGGCTTTAATTTTTCCTGTGAATTAGCTATTCTATTTGCATACCACATACTTTTGGCCTTGTTGATAACATTTTTAAGCAGCGTACAATACTGTTTGTAATGGGCTACTGCAGCTTCATTGTGACTACTCCTAACATTTTAATATAATTTCGCTTTGTTCATCATGATATCTGTATCCCACTAGTCAGCCAACTGGGCTGTCCATTACTGCTAGTACCCCGTTTAGAATTTTCTAATAGAAAGCAACTCTCAAACAGCATGAGAAATGTGTTATGGAAAGCATTGTATTTATCATCTATATTATCGGCACTATAAACTTCTTGCCACTCTTGTTCCTTGACAAGTTTTGAAAAACCCTCTATTGCTGCTGGATTAACTGTCCTACGTAGTTTGTAATTAAATACGACATTGGTTTGAGTACAAAAACATTTTAGTGTTAAAATTTGTGCATCATGGTCTGAAAGACCATTCACCCTTTTACTAACAGAATACCCATCTAGTAATGAAGAATGAATAAAAAGATAGTCCATGACTGTGCTACTGTTCCCCTGCACCCTAGTTGGAAAAAACACAGTTTGCATCAGATCATATGAATTTTGGAGATTACCAACATCCTTTTTCTTGCACAATCATGTTCAAAATTAATATTGAGGTCACCACATATAACTACTTTCTGGTACTTCCTACAAAATGAATCAAGAACCCTCTCTAGCTTAAGCAAAAATGCTCTGAATTCGGACCTATAAACAACAGCAATTAGAAGTTTAGTTTCACTAAATTCAACTAATGCTGCACAACTTTCAAATATCTGTTCAGTGGAGTGTCGTGATACGTCTATGGACTCAAATGAAATACTGTTTTTTACGTACAGAGCCACTCCCCCAGCCCGCAAGGACTCCTTGAGAAACAGCCAGCTAATCTGTAGCCTGGTAAAGGAAGCCTCTGAATTATCAAATTATTTAAGTGGTGCTCTGATATACCAATAATTTCAGAGTTAACATCTATTAGCAGTTCACTAACTTTATCTCTAATACTTCTTATATTTTGATGGAATATGCTAATTCCTTCTCTACTTGGAAACATTACATCCTCTGGAGGTAAGCCCTTAGTTAGAGGCACTTCCTTTAAGGAGGTATACCTATCAGCTGACTTCAGTCTAAAAAAGGTGCAGCTCTAACACCAACTACTACAGGAATTTTTCCATGAGTGATACCACTACCACCACCACCACCCACTACACTGTCACCTATAAGCTTAATGAGCCTCCATTTCCCATACCTATTAAGGTGCAGGCTATGCCTAGTGAAACCCCATCTACTGATAGACCCAACTGGCACCACTGAGATGTGATCCATGCCCTCCGCCATCAGTGCCCTCCCCAGCCCCACATTAACGCGCCTAACAGCCGCATTAAGGTGAGGCCGATCATGACGCTGAAAAAGTTGCACGAAATGCACATTAGTGCCACCAGTTTGAGTAGCTATCTTAACCAAGTCCCCGTCCCTATCAAGACTGTTCCCTGCTCCACCCACTATCACTACCTGATCCTCTTTCGTAAAATTCTTACGTAACTCCCCTATGCTTTCAGTCACCTGAGCCAACCCTGCACTAGGCTTCACAATGCTGGTGACCTGGTATTCACTCCCCACACTTCATGCAACTGCTGGCCCACACCTCTACCGTGGGAACTACCTAGCAGCAGAACTTTCTTTCTGCTAGACTTTGCAACTAACCTAGGCCTCCAAATCGCTGAGGACTGCTGCAAGTTACGTACATCTGCGGCTACACGAGGCTCCTCTCCACTCAACTCTGACAGTTGGTCGTATCTATTTCATGTATGCAAAGTAAAACTGTCTGAAAACCTCCTCTTCCTAGCTACCTTCTTTCCAATTGCCAGTTCCCATTCCCCACCACCCTTCACCCTCCTCAGCCTATCTAGTTCCTCCTTTGCGCATTGTAACTGCACCTGAAGGGCACAGATCGTACGCTCCTGCTCCTCTATTAACTTGTTTCTACTACAGATTCTACATTCCCAGGAGAGGATCTCCCTAAAATGACCACTGGCTTCCCCACTGCATTCCCCCGATAAAAAGACTTTGAACAAATCCCACACCGTAATCCTTCACTCATGGTAAAATTTTACAGTTACTGAAAAAAACTATACGTCTACGTTACCAAAGTTCAGTTGCACCAGTAGAACTATTAAAGAACTAACAACAATGGTCTCGAAATTCTCTGCCTACTAAGAAAGCAGCTACTTGTATTAATACTACCACAACACAGCCGATACCAATACCAGCAAAACTTCACAAAATTATTAGCTAAAACCGAAAAATTAAAACGACCACTGTAACACTAAGTGAAGTTAAAACACTAAATGAAAATTTTACTAAAATATTTCACTGGAAAGAATAATAAAGGTCAGTTGAAAACTAAAGCACGAAATTTACTAAACGACTACAACACACTGAAAACTCTATAAAACACAGCGAGCGAACGATTACAAAAGTTTATTAAGTCGTTATTTCGCCACAAACGGCACGCAACACCGCTGAAATCTATTAAATTTAATAACTGTATTACAGAGCACAAATAAGTTTGTCAGTACTTAGCTTATAACCGCTACAGCTGCAGTGCACGCCGCTAAATGTAAACAATCTACTGAATACAGTTTATTTATTGCTATACGCGTTGCGCTTCTTTTATTTGGGAAGCATCATCAGTGGTCTGAAATACGCGTTTCCTTTCATATACGGAAAAACGTATTATGCGGTAGATATAATATGTTGCTATATCACATTTTGTCGGGTTTTTCTCTTGCTTTTTAGGTTAGAAGCAACTTTTGTAGCGCGATGTATTCACAATACGGAACTTGTGCTACAAAACTTGCTTCTAAACTAAAAAGCAAGAGAAAAACACGACAAAATGTAACATAGCAGCATATTATATTTACCACATAATACGTTTATTGTATGTATAAGAGTAAACATGTATTTCAGGCCACTGATAATGCTTCCCAAATAAAATAAGCGATACGCGTATGGCAATAAACAAACTTCCTTCATTTAGTTGTATAGACAACACATACCTCCACGATTTTGTGGAAATATTTCATTATGCAGTAATTTTTTAGCTAAATCTATGAAAATTTGCATTTGAGATGTCTCTAGAAATAAAAAAAAGTTTTGGGAAATTCAACCCCTAAAGCGGTGAAACAGGCGATGAAACGTCCTATGAAAATGTTTCATTGTGAAAACATTTTTAAAGCTAAGTCTTTGAAGATTAGTATTTGGCTTCTCGGTTAGAAATGAAAAATATGTTTAACTGTTTCTGGATGTTCAACCCCTAAAGGGATGAAATAGGAACAGACTGATTCACTGTTTCATCATCATCGCCCACCCCAAACCGCTAAGGATGAAACTTTAAATTTGGGCAGAGAGTGGATCTTATACTATAGGCATCATTTAAGAAGGGATTGGCCAAAATTCCTCTCCTAAACGTTGCCTTTCATCCAGCTGAGAGAAACCCAGTGGTGCTCAGCCGCCGAGGATGCCTTTGAAAGAGACTGCCCTTACCACTGCCATTGTCACCTGGGCTCGGATTTCCTGCAATTAGGTGGAGGCCGCTGCACACAGCTCTCCTGTCTCCCATACCTATCCCAAACAGAAAGTCCACCAACAGATCTTGGAAAATATAGCAAAGTAAGTAAGAGCTGTCACCTGATTTAGTACGAGCAAAGCGTCATTAAAGCCCTCGATACCTTATTGCCTTTTTATCGACAACTCCTGAGAGGGCAGTTAAGGAAGTTAAATGAGTGAGGATAAGCCAGAAGGGTTCGGCATCTCTCATAGTCAACTGAAAGTGCACCCTTACTTGGGTGGAGTGTTCTTCACAGGCGGTCAGGACACAAGCTCCTCAAAGTATGTCAGAAACACAGTTCGTAATTTACTTGAGTTCTTTACGCTTTCCGAGATTGTTAATTTCTGTACTATTTTATTTTTCGAAAAGTAGCTGAAAAATATGGAAACTGATGCACTTAAAAATGCAACGCTTTTACTATGCTTGTGGGGAAGGATTTTTCGAGACACACGACTTCCCCCTCTCTCCTCCCTACCTCCTTGGACGTGCGCCTGTTTTCCATGGCTCGTCAGCAATGCGGAATTTACGGAAAGCTGCCTACAAAATTCCGCCGGTGTTCCCGTTCCCTGTTGGCCGCAGGCGCTCACACGCTCGCGCCGCAGTTACCGTAACAATACTTGAATATTTAACACAACAAATACCGCGGGCTCGCAATATTGGGCCAACGCCGGACAATGGCGGCACTCGACAAATATTGGTATTCATAGCGGCCGCTGCAGCGAATCGATGCAACATTAATAATCCGAGGATTACTGTGCAAATGGCGCGCCCGTCGATGCGCGGCTAAAGGATCATATTTTGTAAGATTTAACACGAGGCGCGTGACACGGATGCAGCGTTGGGGGCGGCGCGCGATGCGGCCGCTGCATTTATCACCGGCGTCACGCGCAGGACTCTGTTTCAGGGGGGTGTGGGGGCCGAGGGGTTGCGGACGGGCGCTCCAGGGGGCGGAAAAAGTGGCCGTGCGCGCGCCCCGTGCAAGTTCATTAACCTAAAAGCTCGCCGCCGCCGACGACGACGGCGCCGTCCGAGCGGACAGAAAAGCCACTGTACTCTCTCCGCTCACAAACGACGCACTCCCCGTCTCCGCTTCGACAGCGTGTACAGATCTGCACCCGAGATACCGCAGACATGTGTAAACGGCGGGCGTGAGTACGCGTGTATACAGTCGCGAATCTGACTAGATCTCCGCTGTGTCTTTCTCTCCGTACCCGTCGCCTTCCTTCTAATTAGGACGTGTTTCTGCTGCTGGTAGCTCAAGGTACATTTCGAAATTGTTGCTTTTAACATTTCTTAGTTTCTCTTTTTCTACATCCACATACTCATACATGGTCCGTAAGCCACCGTATGGTACAAGGTGCCCCGTACCACTACCAGTCACTTCCTTTTCAGTTCCACTCTCAAATAGAGCGAGGGAAAACCATTCCTCCCATACAAGCCGTAACCCTATCTCGATGTCCTTACGCGAAATGTACCTTGGCGGCAGTAGAATTGTTCTGGTGTCAACCTCAAATGCCAGTTCTCTAAATTTTCTCTTTGGTGCTCCTCGAAAAGAACGTTTCCTTCATTCCAGTGATTCCCATTTGAGTACCCGAAGCATCAGTATAACATATATGCTTCTTGTTCGAACCAACCGGTTACAAATCTAGCACCCCGTCTCTGAATTGCTTCGATGTCTTCCTTCAATCCGACCTGATACTGATCCCAAGCACTCGAGCAATACTCAAGAATGGGTCGCACTGGTGCCTTATAGGCGGTCTCCTTTACAAATGGACCACAGCATTCTAAACCTCTCCCACTAAACCGAAGTCGTCAGTTCGCCTTCCCTGGTACAGTCCTAACATGCTCTCTCCATTTCGTATTGCTTTGCAATGTTACAGCGAGGTATTTAATCGACATGGCTGCGGCACACTTCTAAGGCTGCACTCGGACTTTATGTGTTTGGTTTTCCTACTGATCTGCATTAGATTACATTTTCCTACTTTTGTAGCTAATAGCCATTCATCACGCGAACTACAGATTTTCATCTAGTATCCTTTCTACAATTACTAGACGACGACACAGTCCCGTACACTACAGTATCAACATCAAACGCCACAGACTGCTGGTCACCCCGTCAACTAGATCATTTATATATAGGCCGGCCAGAGTAGCCGAGCTGTTCTAGGCGCTACAGTCTGGAACCGCGCGACCGCTACGGTCCCAGGTTCGAATCCTGCCTCGGGCATGGGTGTATGTGATGTCCTTAGGTTAGTTAGGTTTAAGTAGTTCTAAGTTCTAGAGGACTGATGACCTCAGAAGTTAAGTCCCATAATGCTCAGAGCCATTTGAACCATTTATATATACAGAAAATAACAGTGGTCCTATCATACTTCTCTGGGTCACTTCTCTCTGATGAACGCTTTCCGTAGGGGACAACATACTGGGTTCTGCTTCGTAAGAAGTCTTCGAGCTACTCAAATACCTCGGAGCATATTCCGTACACTTATAACTTCGATAATAGTCGGCGATGTGGCACCGTGCCAAATGTTTCAAGGAAATCAAAGAATATGACATCCGCCTGTTGCCCTTCATCCACAGTTTGCAGGATATCATGTGAAAAAACGGACAAGCTGAGTTTTGGAGTTTTGCACTCGCGATGCTTAGTAAAACCAAGCTGATTTGTGGACAGTAGCTTTTCCCACTCAAGCAAATTTATTATATTCGAACTGAAAATATGTTCAACGATGCTGCAGAAAACCGATGTTAAAAATATTGGTCTGTAATGTTGCGGGTCCGTTCTTTTAACCTTCTTATATACAGGAGTCTTAGAGCAGTAAAAAAAAAAAAACAAAAAAAAACTCTAAAATTGCCTTGAATATTAGTAGGTTTTCGAGCGCTATTAAGTGCTAATCATATCCAGTTTTGTTATTAATCGTCGGTATATGAATGCATACAATAAGAGCAGACTAGAGAAGAATTCTCTGCTGACTGACAAAGAGAAGTGATGGTCTGGAGTGTCATTCCTTTTCATAGCTGGACCCTTTGATTTTTATCTGGAGCACCCTTACAGCATAATGGCACGTCGACGGTATTCTACACCTTGTTTTTTTGTCCTTCGTTGCAAGCTATCCTCGGATCACATTTCAGTAAGAAATTTCAGATAGAAAGGACACCCTGCAGAGAATTGATGAATGATGCAGGCTGTGGCAGTTGGCAGTTGACTTTGAACGTAAATAAATGTAATATATTGCGCATACATCGGAAAAGAAATCCACTACTGTACAGCTACTCTATTGATGACAAACAGCTTGAGACAGTCCGCCCCCGGTAGCTGAGTGGTCAGGGCGTCAGAATTTCAATCTTAAAGGCGCGGGTTCGATTCCCGGCCTGGTCGGAGATTTACTCCGCCCAGGAACTGGGTGTTGTGTTGTCCTAATCATCATGGTTTCATCCCCATCGACGCGCAGGTCGCCTGCATCCTGCGCACGGTCTACCCAACGGGAGGCCCCTAACCATACGACATTTTAGCTGGAGAGAGTGTCTGCTGTAAAATATCTAGGTGTAACCATCCAGAGCGACCTTAAGTGGAATGAGCATATAAAACAGATGTGGGAAAAGCGGATACCAGATTCATCCACGAAAGAAGTGGCTTATAAAGGACTTGTTCGCCCGATTCTTGAGTGTTGTTTATCCATCTTGGATCCCTATCAGGTAGTACTGATAGAGGGGATAGACAAGATCCAGCGTCGAGCGGCGGTTTTCGTCATTGGATCGCTTAGCTGTCGAGAGAGCGTTACGGAAATGCTCAACAAACTCCATTGGCAGATGTTGCAAGAGAGGCGTTGTGCATCACGGAGAGATTTACTATTGAAATTTCTGGATAGCACTTTTCAGAAGGAGTCGGACAACATATTACTTCCCTCCAAATACATATCGCGTACTGACGACGAGGAGAATATTCGAGAAATTACAACCAATACAGAGGCTTACTGACAATCATTCTTCCCGCGGACTATTCACTAGATGAACGGGGTTGGAGGCATCAGATAGTGGTACCGAAAGTACCCCCCGCAACACACCATTAGGTGGCTTGCGGAGTATGATGTAGATGTAGATATCTATGTCTTAGAGTGCATAATCATAATAACTGGTTTGCATCAGTGCCCAGACAGGGCTTCCGTTTTCTTCCCCTTCTGCCTTTCACACTCCAGACTCCACCCCCACCAACACCCCCACCCACCCCCATCCCTCCGCGTTTTCCTCTCCCGTGTAGCAGTTTGTGTCCTTTAAGGAACAATGTCTTACAAGAGTATTGAAAACAGAAATATCTTGATAGCGAAAATACAAATCAACGTAAGAAATGACTTAGAAGACAGGAAGTATTTCTCTGTCAGTACGTACGCGGCACAGCGCTGGTGGAACGCTGTTAACGCGGTTCTCTGTGATTTCCCTTACGTCTAGGGGCATTTGTACAATACTCAGAGACGAGTGCAATATTTATTACGTGCTCCCTTCCTGGTATGTATGACAAGTCGAAGTTTCCAAAGGTTCACTCAAGCAATCTTGTACACTTTGCTTGTTTATGTTCTACTTAATTTGTAGGTGTTAAGTAAATGATGTGTAAATTAATCGTCAACCGTAATCTAATGTTGACAATTCCATATACATGCGTTTATTCACATTTAGTACGGAAACAATTCGCAACGTAAGTCGAGTAATTTGGGCAACTCATACAGATTTTTTTCACATGTAACTCAGCATCAACTAAATGTCTGTATATGCAGTTTATATCTTCTCATTAACAATTGATATATATTGCGAAAATGAAATAACTTATCACACATGATTTTATGTTCGATTTGTTTTTCCTTTTCACTAATCACGATCTCTGTAACAAATCCCCTATGACCGTATATGTATTGGTAATCGAAGATACCTAAACCTTTGGACGTCTGAAGTGTGGTGAACTACCTGTTACCGCATGGTAGCAAGTTACAGTTACCAATTATATACTCACGTGTATACTGACTATCCCTCACTGACTAATTATTCACACTTCAACGTACAGACATCTCGAAAAGCAATACAGTAAATTTGTCACTTGTGTCATGTCACAGTACAAGAGCTGTTGCCATCAGGAGAGACTTACCTGTGTTAACTGTGCTTGTTGCCTATTTACCAGCAAATTCACACAGAATAATTCTAAAGAGAATACCTAGTCAAACGAAGAGGCAGAGGTGTCTTAGTAACCGATGAATTTTACTTCTTTTTCCAGTTCCTAAACGCAAGAGAATGTCGTTGATCACCTCTGGCTATAACGTGGAAAGATGTATTAATTTAGCCTTGTTCTTGATACGTTAAGGAATATTTATGGCTAAAGCTTATTTAAGGATCATTAAGTTGCTTTTTGTTTGATCAGTTTTTGTTTAGAGCATCATAAAAGGATTACGACTTGTCATCACGTGCCATCGGATTCTTCCATCCCTTTTAATTAAACTTCGGCCAATGGGGAGTGGTGTCATCGATATGTCACCACTATGCGTTGTCCCCATCGTAGCTAACTGAGATATTGCGAGGCAACCCATCCCTACCAGTAGCGGGATTCCATCATTTTTCCATATATTGTATTAACGTTAACTACTCGAATAAATAATGGTAGATTTAAGCCTTACTTCAGTTCCCCAATGGGAATATTGGATCGTGGTGCTATAAGTGTCAGAGAATTCGAAAGTTGTGTGTATAAAAAAGCCTTGAGTACTCTCAAAGGTAGTGACAGGAGAACCCTGATACTCTGAAGATACGCAGAAAGTAAATTTCTAATGCCTAAGAGAACAAACATAACAAATAACGCGACCTGACTCGAAAATGAACAGAAGGGGTCACTCAACAGACCTTTCATAAATTCAGTGCAACGAAAAGAAGAGGGTACATGAATGTCTAATATGTGTAAGTATCACATAAATGAACAAATTCGTGAATGCAATCGATTACTTCGAACATGTGTCAGCTTTCCACTTACAGCGATCAGCTGCGCAATGAGGCTGCCTCCCTCACCATCAACGTTTTGTGAACAAATGAGTTTATAATGTAAATTATAGTTAGGTATTAGGGCGATCAAATTCAATCCTAAGTGCCTTAGTACATAAAACTGTATTACTTAAGTGAGGCAACACAACACGATGGGAACCCAGCAATGATAACATACGTTTTATTGCCACCTGAAATCCATCTAGCATGCAAAGATATTCCATTTAGCGTTATTTGTAATTCCCTGAGCCAGAAATCTAGTCGAGTGGCAATTAATCACAGTGAGTGTGACTTGCATAGTTAACTTTCGTAAGACAATAAGACGACGGAGCGCCATTGAGTCTCTTTGAATATATCAAACACACCGACGGAAAAAAATTTCAACACCAAATGATAATTAATGTAGAGTAATGAAATTTCTGTGAATACAGACAAAGTAACATATTTAAATAATTAACACTGCAAGATCATGAGTTAATGTAAGCGCGAGATAAGCCATTGCAGATGTGAAATGCTGGTACATTAACAACTGCTGTAGCCGCCAGAATGTTGAATACAAGCCTGCAGTCGTGTATGCATTGTGTTGTAGACGTGTCAGATGTCAGTATATGGGATGCAGTTCCACATCTGTAGCACTTGGTTGGTCACTACAGGATGACGCTGGAGTTGTCGGCCCACGTTGTCCCATATATGCTCAGTTGGAGACAGATCTGATAATAGAGCAGGCCGAGGCAACGTGTCGACATTATGTGTTGGGCTGCTGTCATACGAAATCACAGCCCAGACCATGACTTCAGGTATAGGTCCAATATGCCTAGCTTGCTGACAGGTTGGCTGCACGCCCTCAATTATTCTCCTTTTAATCAACACACGGCCATCACCGGCACCAAGGAAGAACCAGTTTCATCAGAAAACGCGACCTCTGACCTGCCCTCCAGTGACAACTCTGAATTCGCAAAATGCGCTACTTTGGGATCAGTGGAAGGCAGACTACAGGGCGTCTTGCTCTGAGCTGTACTTGAAGTAGCCGATTTGTAACAGTTCGTTGTTTGACTGTGATGCCAACTGCTGCTCAAATTGCTGCAACAGATGCAGTACGATCCTCCGCAAGCACACCCTGAACAAGATGGTCTTGGTAGTGCAACGCGGTCGTCTGGAGCCTGGTCTTCTTGCGAACGTACATTCACGTGACCATTGCTGCCAGCAGTCAAATACAATGGCTACATCCCTGCCAAGTCTTTCTGCATTATCGTACAAGGAACATCTAGTTTCTCATTGCCTTGTTACAAGACCTCTTTCAAACACAGTGGGGTGCTGATAGTGGCGTCTTTGTTTAAAGACATTCTTCACTGACATCACCACTTCCATTATCAGAGGTAACTGACACTTAAACCCGTTACAACGTGTATTTGAAGCAAATATAATTTATATCCCCATAGTGGCGCTACTGGGCCTTTCTTAAGCGACTAGCACTAAAACTGAATAGACATCATCTTTCAAATATAGAAACACGCCTACCAACTTTCAGTAATGTCACACGACTCTTTCTTCGTGTTGTCACCTTTTTCCGTCAGTGTGTAAAGAATGATGTAGTTCCGACAAATAAATTCGCGAGACGTGTTTTGACAAGCAATGTGCTGACTGTAAAGATAAGAGAAAAGCTTTACAGCCACGTAGTGATAATCTAACCTACAATTACAATGTTCAACGTTACACACCAGAGCAACATTGTCTGAAATATGTATTTCGGATTCCTCGACAAATAAATCTCCACGCTTCAGGAGAAGCTAGCAACTTTGAAATCGTAATAGCACGGGTGAAATAAAACAATATGTGATGCAATAACCAATTTCCAAAAAGTTCGTGATAGTAGTCTTTGAGCACCTACTGCACTGTGCGAAAACATGTAGTGGGATACCTGCGCACACGCTAATACAAGCAAGCAATCCCCGAACTAATCTCGCTGCATA
Organism: Schistocerca piceifrons; assembly: GCF_021461385.2. Classification (NCBI taxonomy): domain Eukaryota; kingdom Metazoa; phylum Arthropoda; class Insecta; order Orthoptera; family Acrididae; genus Schistocerca; species Schistocerca piceifrons. The sequence goes on from NC_060138.1 coordinate 438,386,426, forward strand.
AAACTAACCATTACATTAAATACTCTGAGCGGACCTCACTGGATCCTTATGCATTGAAATGTCTTTCAACAGCATAGAGCTCGGCCAGACAAAAGCAGCTTGGTTCTCAGCGTCAGAAACACAGCACAAAGTGCCTCTACGACTTCGTCATTCCAAGTTTAGACGAGAAACGATAAAATGTAATGGCGAACTGCTTTTAAACGAGAAAGCCCACATGCCCCACACTCGTGAACGAATAATTTTTGCAGAGACCAAACCGGCTCCCCAAAGACATACTCAGAAGTTCGTTACAATCGACAAGCAAAATGGTTGCTTGAGAGCTTGTATCAGTATATCAGAACTGGTTATCGCAAGATCTCATTGATTATAGCAAATATAAGAATCTCGACACACGAAAAGACAATACTGTGATGAAATGAATGTTCTGAGTAAAACGCATCTTTCAATCTAGCCGCTTGGTCTGACACTACTTCTATATTCGTGCCAGTCCAAGTTATCCAATAAAGTGAATGATTCAATTATACGTCTAGACTGTATCTAATTCGGTCATTCCTTGCACATGTGGGTGCCGGACTAGCGGAAGTGCCGGATTATTGAGTGTATCTTAAATTTACTGTGATCACATAGGGATTATACTATATTAAATTCAAACATACATTCATTTTCATAGAAAACTTAGTCCTAGTAGTCCTAGGGTGAGCATATATACAATAGTATCACTAACTATGAAACATGTTCCACTTTTGTTGGTTGTAGCAATGATGAAATTCGACAGAAGTATGATTTATCACACAACTGCTTTACAAGCCTTACATCGGTATTGCGCGTTTCGGTTTGTTGCATAATTTATTCCAGGAAGACGTTTGCAGCTTCAGCACCAGCAGTGTGAGATAGCTGTCCTCCTTATGTGTCTTCTTTGCCATCACTTCCATCATAACTTTCCTGTACGCTTTTGAGTACCTTTCCATGTTACAGTTTATTCATTAATAGTTTCTCGGTCAACATTATTGGTCAACTGCAATGGCTTTCAGCGAAGGAACTCAATTACTTCTAATTTCGGGCTTCTGCTTGAGGTCTAATTCAACGTGTTTTCTTTTGGAAGCCATGAGACTGAATCGTAAGTTAAGCCACAATTTCGAATATTTATAGCGTTGTTTTACCATGAAATTAACTAACAACATTGTTGCACACGAGAATTCATTACCGGATGCGTCATTTCTACTTGAGCGACTAACGCCTGGATGTTCAGAGGATTACCGAGAGGCCGGGCTTCTGAGGGCCGAATTAGCGAGAGCTTAATGTAATTGCGCGCCAGGGAGAAAATTACTGGAACTGCAGTGAAACACCATTGTAATAAATGAAGGTCTGGTTTTTGTGTTTTATGCTACCCAATAATTGAACTTCACTGTCAGTTTAACTCACGGAACACTTTTCTTGATATTGGTTTTTAAACTGACCTGATACTGTGTGTTTGACTCCACTATATAACCTGAAATACACTGTAATAACCTTAATTTCTTTGGATGTTCTACAGCTGCAGGAATTGTTTCAAAGCGGTGAAGTTTAGTGAGAAGTTTCTTTTCAACCCTTGCGAAGTATGTGCCTGAAATCAGTTGTCGCCATTTTGCTTTGTAATATAATGGAGAACGACAGATGTCTGCAACTACAGATTGAGAAGGTGAACTATATAGTACTGGAAGACTGGTGGTTAATCGTTCAAATGGTTCAAAAGGCTCTAAGCACCAAGGGACTTTATATCTGAGGCCATCAGTCCCCTAGACTTAGAACTACTTAAACCTAACTAACCTAAGGACATCACACACATCCATGCCAGAGGCAGGATTCGAACGTGCGACCGTAGCAGCAGCGCGGTTCCGGACTGAAGTGCATGGAACCGCTAGGCCACAGCGGCCGGCGGTGGTTAATCGTGTACGAATCAGTTGGCACCATAGGCATGTCAGAAGAAAGGATACAATAATTTAACGTTAAGAATTAACTACGGAAAATGCACCCATTCGATAAATTTTGACCAAACGCTAACACTAAAAAGAATATCTCAGAAAATTGTGTGTCCAGAAACGAAACTGCTATACAGCAGTCACAGGTAAGTCGGTGTCACTGTACCAAGAAATGACAAGTAAAATTTTATCTGCCAGAAAGTGTGTGGTCAGAGTTACAAACGACACGAAAATGATGCTTCCAAACGATTGCCTTTTAGAAAGTAAAAAAGAACCTTGCAAATACCGTGAAAATGCTATGGACGAAATGGATCAAATAGTACATGACGAGAGAACTTGAACTGAATGGTAAATTGTAGGAGGGCAATCAAACTACCTTTAAGGTGATTTTCCGAAGGTAAACCTGAAGCATATAACTTAGAGAGTTTTGGAACTCCCGATACCTCGTGTACAGATATTTGTGTCCGAAAACAATTTGTTTCCAAAGAAGACATAACAGCAGGTGCAGACGGATAATTTACAGATCCGGCTGAATCATGTTTCGAGGATGTGATCATTTTAAACCTTGGAACAAAGCACTTATAGTGAAAGAATGCAGTTTTTCTCTGCAGAACTTCAAGGTTACATGCCCACAGTTGTACTTATTTCTTGGATAAACTGATTGCTTCAGTACTTGACATGAAAGTGATGTACCACTGAAACCGGTAAAATAAATACGGTAGCGATCGTCTACGTTTCGCTATCTAGTAGAAATACACTCCTGGAAATGGAAAAAAGAACACATTGACACCTGTGTGTCAGACCCATCATACTTGCTCCGGACACTGCGAGAGGGCTGTACAAGCTATGATCACGCGCGCGGCACAGCGGACACACCAGGAACCGCGGTGTTGGCCGTCGAATGGCGCTAGCTGCGCAGCATTTGTGCACCGCCGCCGTCAGTGTCAGCCAGTTTGCCGTGGCATACGGAGCTCCATCGCAGTCTTTAACACTGGTAGCATGCCGCGACAGCGTGGACGTGAACCGTATGTGCAGTTGACGGACTTTGAGCGAGGGCGTATAGTGGGCATGCGGGAGGCCGGGTGGACGTACCGCCGAATTGCTCAACACGTGGGGCGTGAGGTCTCCACAGTACATCGATGTTGTCGCCAGTGGTCGGCGGAAGGTGCACGTGCCCGTCGACCTGGGACCGGACCGCAGCGACGCACGGATGCACGCCAAGACCGTAGGATCCTACGCAGTGCCGTAGGGGACCGCACCGCCACTTCCCAGCAAATTAGGGACACTGTTGCTCCTGGGGTATCGGCGAGGACCATTCGCAACCGTCTCCATGAAGCTGGGCTACGGTCCCGCACACCGTTAGGCCGTCTTCCGCTCACGCCCCAACATCGTGCAGCCCGCCTCCAGTGGTGTCGCGACAGGCGTGAATGGAGGGACGAATGGAGACGTGTCGTCTTCAGCGATGAGAGTCGCTTCTGCCTTGGTGCCAATGATGGTCGTATGCGTGTTTGGCGCCGTGCAGGTGAGCGCCACAATCAGGACTGCATACGACCGAGGCACACAGGGCCAACACCCGGCATCATGGTGTGGGGAGCGATCTCCTACACTGGCCGTACATCACTGGTGATCGTCGAGGGGACACTGAATAGTGCGCGGTACATCCAAACCGTCATCGAACCCATCGTTCTACCATTCCTAGACCGGCAAGGGAACTTGCTGTTCCAACAGGACAATGCACGTCCGATGTATCCCGTGTCATCCAACATGCTCTAGAAGGTGTAAGTCAACTACCCTGGCCAGCAAGATCTCCGGATCTGTCCCCAATTGGGCATGTTTGGGACTGGATGAAGCGTCGTCTCACGCGGTCTGCACGTCCAGCACGAACGCTGGTCCAACTGAGGCGCCAGGTGGAATTGGCATGGCAAGCCGTTCCACAGGACTACATCCAGCATCTCTACGATCGTCTCCATGGGAGAATAGCAGCCTGCATTGCTGTGAAAGGTGGATGTACACTGTACTAGTGCCGACATTGTGCATGCTCTGTTGCCTGTGTCTATGTGCCTGTGGTTCTGTCAGTGTGATCATGTGATGTATCTGACCCCAGGAATGTGTCAATAAAGTTTCCCCTTCCTGGGACAATGAATTCACGGTGTTCTTATTTCAATTTCCAGGAGTGTAGAATACATGTCCATCCGAAACAAAGATACACGTCCGGCTCTGAAGAACACCCGAAACAGATTGACTATCGCAGCCGAAGTACCTCGTCTCCCAGGCGCGGCGAAGTGACCCGAAGGTGTCCGAAGCACTTCGGTTGTAATGTCATTACTCATATGTTTCTCAAAACTAGTGAAATTTAATAAACAAAAACGGTAGATTCGTAGGGTAACCATGAGAGACTGTCATACTGAAAACTGGGTGAAATACAATGAAACGTATACAAATGATTAATAACAGAAATTAAGCGTTATGGCGCCTAACTCCTAAATGTGCCGACCAAACAGAAGCAATATCAGTACTATTGGCGGACTCTCCCGTGAGAATGGTAGATACTGTGCCATCTGTTGCTTATACCTTACTCCACTTTTGTATCATATGCTACTTCACGTGTATCAAACTGCGTTAAGGCGAGCTTCTAGCAAGATAAAATATTGGAGGCCACAGCGAGGAATATTACAGAACGTGTCATTCCCGGCTATTGTAAATGATTCATTCGTTTTCAAATCCCTATATTTTTCAAAGTATTAAAAGTACAAGTATTATTTATACATAAATAGAACGGTGAACACACCAAGTTTGCGCCTTGCACTCTACAAATGTTCTATGACTGCATTTCTAGCAATACGACGCGACACTCATCCAAGCGCTAGTCAAGTTCGTTCCATGGCTTGGTCTTCTCAGCAACACTGATTTGCTCCCTGAGCTGTCCCAGAGTTCTTGGGAGTAAGGGTACGTAAACACTTCAGGTACCCCTAAAAGAAAAAGTTACAAGGCGTTAAGCGACATGGCTGGGGCGGGGGGGTCAAAGAAACGGAGCCACATCATCTCCTCCACCACGCCCAACCCACTGATGCTTAAGTTCGTCGGTCAGATGGTGACGAACAGCGATGTTCCAATGAAGGGATGCCCCGTATTCTTCGAAAATGAAATTCCCGGAACCCTCTGTCAGTTGTGGAAACAATCACAACTGTAACATATAAAGGTACGAGGTACTCGTCAAAGTCTGCTCACGGAAGAAAACGGCCTGCACAACTTCGGCTGTGGCATTGCGCTGGAAACATTAACCCACGATGAATCTCGTTTATGCGCCAATATTTTGAAAAGATTATGAGTGCACCATACGCCCTCATTTGCGACGATTCACCTTTCCACATAATTGAAAAGCTTCGCATACTCTAACACTCAAAAACTCTTTTCTTTTTTGTCGCCGTTTTGTCAAAGCACTGGGCTCGTATCACGAGCAAACCCGGAGAATTTACGGTTTTATTTCATATTTGGACATGCGAATGGAAACCAATGAATCATTTACAGCAGACCTTTATTACAAAAAAAGGAAAATTACTGAACGAAATGTTAGTGCACTTTACATTCCTCTCGATAAGATCTACCAGCAAACATAAATGCACGTAGTACGGCCACCCTTCATATGGGAACAGTTCAAAGCCTACAATTTCGCGGGCCCGCTATATTCATGGTATAGATCTCGAATTGTTGTTATATTCTTTGGTGCTGAAGCTTGTTGCTCAGTCATACTCCACGCTTTTTTGATACGATGTTTGTGGGTCCCAGAGTAAGAGCTTCCCGATTAAGTTTTCACGTAGATTATAATGTTTGTTATCAGCTATGTCTGCACATAATCTGGTGTTGATAAAATACAAACACGAGAAATTTTATGTTTTTGAAGTTAGAAACGTATTTATTTATCAGGCTGAAACCGTAAATATGTACTGTCGTATATGCTAGACAAAGGAATCGTATTCCGGAATAGCGACCTCACCCCTGTCTAGTCATCATACTTCAGGATTGCCGGGTAGTTACCTAACAGGTGCAGATGGAAGCTCCACGTCTACTCTACTGAGCTCATGCTCGTGATCTTGACTTCGGCAAGACGATAGCACAACAGCTCTGCGGCAGCGCTCACGAAAGAAATGGGACTGGATCCGAGTCCCAGTGCAGTACACAAATTTGTGACAGAGTTTGTCACACTCCTTTTCAAAGTGCAAGGTTCATGCTGGATATAACTTACTTATGGATTGTATCCCTCCTAAAAATTTATGTATATTGTGATATAATCCGATTTTCATCGCCGTGTAGTGTGGTCGCGGCACGAAATATCTGCTGCCAGAGGGATGAGGGGTGCCACAAGAGCGAAGTTCGCTGTTCACATGCAGGAGTAGCGAAGCCCTAACGGCAAACATCAACTGTCCCGTTTTATCACTTGAAATAAAACGCTTCTTTTTGCAGATCTACGAATATATTGGCATTAAATTATAAAAACTCTTGTGTAAATTGCCAAAACAAATTTATCATCTCATGCCGCGTTTAGCGAGAACCGCATTATAAGATCTGTGGCATGAAACATAGCATACAAGATATGAAAGAAGTATGTTGCAACAACGTGGTAACATCAGTGAATATGCCTACTAAAGTCAGTACGAAATACCTTGTCATTTACACACAATACCACCGACAATGCGGAAATGAGGTTGGCAGTTCGACAGCGTACAAAGTAAAACAATTTCACCAGTAGGTGGCCTCAGTGAAGGCAGTGCCTACAAAATCACGTGACAAGCATAATCATTAGATGGCAGGTGCTCCTCAAAAGTACAGATATTATTTAGATTTTATGTATAAGAAAAGTTGTTGATAATGGGATGAAATTCGTACCAATTAGGCCGTAGCTACTGGGCTATTTCGATATGTGCACCTTTCCTATGTTGGGATTCCAGCAGCTTTCAAGTATTGCAGCTACCCCCTTGTTCGTACAAATCTGATTCCATTATTAACAATTTTTCATATATGTATGTTGCTCGTTATGTAATTTTATGGACAATGCTTTCACTATCGGCATCAACTAGCGAAATTGTTTTCTTCGTACAATGTCGTACTGCCTTATTTACTATGGCCCTGATGGTGATACTGAATAGTAAATGACAAAATAATGATAAAGTAGGGAGAGGAACACTTTCTCTGTGTTTTAGTATATACCACGTAAACACTTGGAAACGAATCAGCATCCGCCAAGTTGATGATAACTCAGAAGTAAAATCTGCTTGTCTCTACTACCAATGTCTTTTCCTAGAAATGTCCACTGCAGAAAATATGCGCTTGACGGGAATTTGGCAGAGAGTCTTGATAGCATTATGATTTATACTGGATTAATAGAGAACGTGTTGTTATAAAAACATTTTGTGCGAATGTCTTCCCTTTACTCACAATTTTTTTCTTATTTGGATACCCTGTTACTTCAAAACTGTAATTGTAACTGACGTCATGAGATTTGGGTAACATAAACATATCAAATCCTCTCATCTCTTCAGCATACTAATCTCTGCGGAATAATACCGGCCAAATCCGTCATTGGTGTTATGTGATATCAGCGGCTGCTATGTAAATGATTTATTAATATTTATACTGTGTTTGTAGCTATTGAAACGTGGTTGTTCGGAGTAATACATGTTACAGTTTACTCAATCAAAATTATCGCCAACCAGTACCAATAAAAAGAAATAGGAGACCATAAACAGGAAACAACAAAAGACGACAAGGCTAACAGATTAGTAGTAAGGCAGTATTAGTCGGACCATCAGTAATACAGTCGAGTGGCATTTGTGGGGCTTAAGGGAATGAGCGAGATGAAGGACCGTTTTTACATGGGAATGAAGGAGAGAAAGGACCGTTTTTTCATTCACTGGGTCAGCTCTCACTGACATTAAAGTGAGTAGCTAACTGTTATAGGACTATTGCAACTTACTACTTTGAAAAGCCGAAGAAACTGGTACACCCACCTAATAAC